>NC_043000.1:80024259-80051759 GCF_006345805.1 Octopus sinensis
AGGATAACTAACTGTGTATGTACACAGGAGCAGGCTTGGCTGTGTAGTAAGAAATTTGCTTCCCAACTACATGGTTCTGGGTTCAGTCTAACTGTATGACACTTTCGGAAAGTGTCTTCTGTAGCCTTGGGTCAACCAAAGCCTTGTGAGTGGATTTGTTGAACAGAAACTTAGAAGCCCATTGTATATATGTGTGTGTGCAGGTGCAATGGCCCAGAGGTTAGGGCAGTGGACTCATGGTCGTAGGATCATGGTTTTGATTCCCAGACCAGGTATTGTGGGTGTTTATTGAATGAAAACACCTAAAGCTCCACGAGGCTCTGGCAGAAGGTGGTGGCGAACCCTGCTGTACTCTTTCACCACAACTTACTCTCACTCTTTCTTCCTGTTTCTGATATACCTGTATTTCAAAGGGCCAGCCTTGTCACACCCTGTGTCATGCTGAATCTCCCCGAAAACTATGTTAAGGGTACACATGTCTGTGATGTGTTCAGCCACTTGCACATTAATTTCACGAGCAGGCTGTCCCATTGATTGGATCAACTGGAACACTTGTCATCATAACAGATGGAGTGCCATGATAGGTGTGTGTGTGTGTGTGTGTGTGTGTGTGTGAGAGAGAGAATTTGTGTCTGTTTGTCCCCTCTGCCACTGCTTGACAACTGGTGTTGGTTGCATTCTTGTAACTTAGTGGCTGGGCAAAAGTACCTAATAGAATAACTACCAGGCTTAAAAACAGTACTGGGGTTTATTCCTTCAACTAAAAGTTCTTCAAGATGGCACCCCAGCATGACAAGAGTCTAATGACAGAAACAAGTAAAAGATGGGAGATAGAAGAAAAAAGACATGCACACACACACACACACACACACACACACACAACACAACTATGTGATTACTTATTTAACAATTGACCTGAAAGCAAATTCTAGTATAAACTAATTTAGTAATATTCTTGATAGAATAAATCAAGAAATTACATATCTGCTAAATTGTCAGCTCTAAATTCAGACTGTCTTTTGAGCTGTCTTTCTCAGCTCTTATCAAAACATAGAGATAGAATTATGTTATACTCCTGACAGGACAGTCAGTTTTGACTTGTACTTAGACTGTATAGAAAGACTAAACAAGAATGTCATCAGGGCAAGAAAACTGTACGAAGAGCAAAATAAAAATTTGGTTCTGTATTCTAAAGATGCAGATTGTTGCCAAGTGGCTGTCTCTGATTTACAGTGGAAACACCAGAAATATGTTCATACTGTCTATGAGTAAATCAAATTGAATAAAGAATTCAGACATTTAGCAAAAGTTTATATATTAAATATTCTAGGTTACTGGTGTGATCAGTAAACATAAAACTCACACACATACACACACACACACACACACACACACACACAAAACACACACATCTATATAGATGTATATATATGTATACAGAAAGAGGTATAGATATAGATGTTTTGCTTAGGCATAGTGATACTAATAACCTGATGTTAGAACTCAATATATGTATGCTTCGGGATAAAGTGTCAGTTGAGTGCAGAGTGTAGTGTGAAATTAAATAGATCACAAGGAAATAAGTAATTATGTAGTGAACTTCAGTAGCATATTAACTGTTTCTGCTTCAAGGGAGCTATAAGGTGATGCACAAACATTCAGGTCTAAGTGCAATGAATCTCATAGCAGAAACAACTGTAAGCTAATGAAGTTCATTGCATAATTTCCTGTTTGTCATTTATCTAATTTCTTTCACATACATACATGTATGTATATACATCATCATCATCATCATCATTTAGTATCTGCCTTCCTTGCTGGCATGAGTTGGACAGTTTGACAGGAGCTGGCCAGGCAGGAGCCTGCACCAGACTTGTGTCTGTTTTGGCAGGGTTTTATAGCTGGATGTCCTTCTTAGCACCAACCACCCACCAGAGTGGACTGAGTGCTTTTTTACATTACACAAGCACAAATGAGGTCAGTTTTGCCAAGGTTTTTACAGCTGGATGGTGTTCCAAATGCCAACCACTTTACAATGTGGTCTAGATGCTGTTTACATGGCGTCAGTACTGGCAGGGTCATTAAGTAACCTGCAAGACAATGATCATATATATATATATTTGTGCATGGAGGCACATGACTCAGTGGTTTCAGTATTTGGCTCATGACCATAAGGTTGTGAGTTTGATACTCAGTGGTGCATTGAGCCCTTGAGCAAGTCACTTACTTCACATTGCTCTAGTCCATTCAACAAGCAAAAATGAGTAGTAGCTGTATTTCAAAAATTCAGCTTGATCACTTTCTGTATCATGCTGAATCTCCTGAGAATCATGTTGAGGGTATGCATGTTTGTGTCAGCCACTTCTAAGTTAATTTTATGTGCAAGCTGTCCCTTTGATTGGATCAACTGGAACACCTGTTACCATAACCAATGGAGTACCAGTTTCAGAAGAGGTAGACCCAGGAAGACATGGAACAAGGTGGTGAAGCATGATCTTTGAAAGTTCAGCCTCACAGAGGCAATGACAAGTGACCAAGACTTTTGGCAATATGCCGTGCTTGAGAAGACCCATCAAACCAAGTGAAATCATAGTCATGGGCGATGCCATTGTTGCCTAACTGTGGCATCCATGCCTGCGGCATGTAAAAAGCACCTACTTCCCTATTGGAGTGATTGGTGTTAGGAAAAGCATCCAGCTGTAGAAACCATGCCAAATCAGATTGGAACCTGGTGCAGCTTCCCAGCTTACCAGTTTTCAGTTAAACTAACTGACCTATGCCAACATGGAAAACGGACTTTAAATGATAATGACGATGACAATGATATATATAGTTAGATTTCAGGATGGTTATTTTTTCTTCTTGCCAAAAATCACATGCACTATATATTCATTTTTTCCCCATTTATTATTGTTCTTATTTTATCCCATGTCCATTGTCTGAAAATCTTTCATCACACAACTGTGACCTCTTCAGTGACTCTTCCATCCATGTGTATCCTCCTGTTCTGTTTAGACCATTCTGTTTTTATATATGTATATGTAATGTGAGTGTACAGGGATAAAATTAACCAGGTAGGTACTGTGAAAACTCTTAAGTATATTCCAGATTTTGGCTAACTATCAAGTAGTAATAAGCATCAATGATCGCTTGATATTAACAAGCACACTGTAATTCTTCTGATAGATAATTCCAGGTTCGCTTCCCTGGATTATACATATTATCAGGAGTGTACTCCTGAAGCATGGTTTGAAGTGAACTATGCTTGTTGAAGGACCCTGAATGAAGATGCACAGATTATGCGGGTTTGCATGTGCAACTGCATATACTCTGTACAGCAGAAGCACATGTCGTTGTAACCAAATGATTTATGCTATATAAACTGTAAAATTAAAAAGAAAATTTGATGATGTATTCTTTATAATTATTTGAAATATATACATATAAAAGGGAAGCTAGGAGTCAGTTATATATAGCCAAGAGAGTAGCAGAATAGAAAATGTTTGCCAATGTCCAGTGATGTGAGGACCAAACAACTGAAGTATTTTGGATCGCAAGACAGTGTGTGAGAGAAAATCGTGATGTCATAGGAGAGAAATGTGTCTGCATGGATGATGGTGCCCTTGCATTTAATGATTCAGTAAAAAGAGAGGCTTAGAGATGCCATTATGAAAGACTGCTGAATGTGGAGAATGAATGGGAGGAGTAGAGTCTGCTAAAGGTTGACCCAATTGAGGGACCAGCCACTTGAATCGACAGTACCCTGGTAGATAAAGCAATTAAGGATATGAAGAGAGGGAAAGCACCTGGCCCATCAGGAATCACTGCTGAGATGCTTGAAAATATCAGGCAGTGTGGATTATGGTCTTGTCATCTGCATCATAAACCAGGTAGTTCATGAAGGAGTCATACCCAATGACTGGTGTAGCAGAACCATAGTTAACTGCTACAAGGGTAAAGGTATCAAATTATTGGATCAGGTGATGAAAGTTACAGAGAGGGCCATAGCCCAACTAATTATAGAAAGAGTTATTCTAGATGAGATACAATTTGGTTTTGTACCACTGATGCTATATCTCTGGTAAGGAAACTGCAGGAGATATATCTAGCTAAAGATAAACCTCAGTACTTGGCTTTTGTTGACTTGGAGGAAGCCTTTGACATGGTCCCCCAATCCCTTGTCTGGTGGTCAATGTGGAAACTGGGAATAGATGAGTGGTTGGTAAGAGCTGTATAAGCCCTGTACAGGGATGCTGTCAGTAAGGTGAGTGTTGGCAACGAGTATAGTGAAGAATTTCAGGTAGAGGTAGGGGTCCACCAAGGTTCAGTCCTCAGACCCTCTTATTCATTATAGCCCACCAAGCAATAACAGAGGAAACAATACAGGCTGCTCTTGGGAGCATCTCTATGCTGATGATCTTGCTCTAATAGCCGAGTCACAGTCAGAACTAGAGATGAAGTTTAGGGTGTGGAAGCAAGGTTAAGAATCAAAGGGCCTTAGGATTAACGTAGCAAAAAACAAAGTCTTAGTAAGTAGGAAGGCTGTCAAATCACAACCCCTTCAGAAAGATGGCCCTGCTCGATCTGTAGAAAAGGCATATGATGTACCCAGTGTAAGCTATGAACACATAAAAGGTGCAGCAATATCAAAGGAAGGTTAAATGGGAAGATGTTTTTTGTGTGTGGCAGATGCACTGGGGCAATAAATACTGAAAATATACAGAAAACAGATTTGATCATATGCCAGGGAGAAAAACTAGAAGCAGGTAATAGCTTCCACTACCTAGGTGACCAAATCTGTCATGGGGGTAGTTGCTCTGAGAGTGTAGTGGCTAGAATAAGAAGAGCCTGAGCAAAGTTCAGGGAGCTTCTACCTCTGCTGGCAACTAAGGGCCTCTCACTGAGGATGAAAGGTAGACTGTATGATGCAGGTGCATGAAACACCATGCTACATGGCAGTGAAACATGGACCATGACTGCTGAGGACATGCGTAGTCTTGAAAGAAATGAAGCTAGTATGATCCGCTGGATGTGTAATGTCAGTGTGCATGCTCAGTAAGTGCCCTGAGAGAAAAGTTGGACATAAGAAGCATCAAATGTGGTGTGCAAGAGAGATGACTGTACTAGTATGGTCATGTGTTATGTATGGATGAAGGCAGCTGTGTGAGGAAGTGCAACTCCCTAACTGTGGAAGGATCTTGTTGAAGAGGTAAACCCAGGAAGACATGGGATGAGGTGGTGAAGCATGACCTTCGAACATTGGGCCTCACAGAGACAATGACAGGAGACTGAGACCTATGGAGATATGCTGTGAGATTGCAGCCATGGCTGATGTCAGTGTTGCATGTCCGACCTATTTAATAGTACCCCTGATGTGTCGGAGAATATGATATGCTTGAGAAGACCTGTTGAGTTAAGTAATACCAAAATCGTAGCTTTGGCCAGGTCTGCCTGACTGGCTCCCATGCTGGTCGCACATAAAAAAGCACCAGCTGAACATGACTGATGCCAGTACCCCATGACTGGCTCCTGTCCTGGCGGCATGTAAAAAGCACTATCTGAACATGATTGATGCCAGGACTGTCTGCTGGTCCCCGTGCAAGCAGCATGTAAAAAGCACTTACTACACTCTCAGAGTGGTTGGCATTAGGAAGGGCAATATAGATTGGAGCCTGGTGCAGCTGCTGGCTCTCCAGACCTCAGTCAGACCGTCCAACCCATGCTAGTATGGGAAATGGACGTTAAACGATGATGATGATGATGATGATGATACATACATACATACATGCAAAAATTAATATAAACAGCTATGTGCAATGTGACATCATAAAGGAAAAATACAATCGTCTCTAAATACAGCTAAGAGTGCCAAGGCACCTACATTGCTAGAAATAAGTGCTAAAATGCTGCAGCTGAATGAGTGGTCCTTACTGATAAAGGCTATGATAACAGCTGAAACTGGATGTTCAACTAAGGAATTCTTGAGTCTGTGTTTTGGGTAATTGCAGTCTCTGTCAGCATATATGTATACATTTATGTGCTTTTCCTACAGCATTAGGGGCTTTTTAGCTCTTATTTCTAGCAATGTAGGTATCTTGACACCCTTAGTCACATTTAGTGATGATCGTATTTTTCCTTTATTGAGTCACATTGTGCATAGCTGTTTATACTAATTTTTGTTTACACATTAGTGATCCACTAAATCATCCATAATTTTTTATGGTAAAGGAGTGGCTGTAGGGTAAGTAGCTTGCTTACAAACCACATGGTTCTGGGTTCAGTCCCACTGTGTGGCACCTTGGGCAAGTGTCTTCTACCATAGCCTCGGGCCAACCAAAGCCTTGTCAGTGGATTTGGTAGACGGAAACTGAAAGAAGCCCGTTGTATATATATGCATATATATATATATATATATATATATATATATATTATATATATATATATATATATGTATGTATGTATGTATGTATGTGTGTGTATGTGTTTGTGTGTCTGTGTTTGTCCCCCCAAATCACTTGGCAACTGATGCTGGTGTGTTTATGTCCCTGTAACTTAGCAGTTTGGTAAAAGAGATCGATAGAATAAGTACTAGGCTTACAAAGAATAAGTCCTGGGGTTGATTTGCTCAACTAAAGGCGATGCTCCAGCATGGCCACAGTCAAATGACTGAAACAAGAGAATAAAGACTATGCTGATGGGAGGATTGGCCTGGAATCAGCCAAATGAGTGGTCCTTACTGATGAAGGGTATGGAAATATCTGAATCTGACATTCAGTCTAAAGAATTCTTGAGTCAGATTTTTGGGCAGTTGCAGTCCCTGTCAGCATATATATATATATATATATATATGTGTGTGTGTGTGTGTGTTATTCCTACAACATTAGGAACATTTTAGCTCATATTTCTAGCAATGTAGGTGTCTTGAAACCTTTAATCGCATTTAGTGATGATTGTATCTTCATACACACACACACACACACACACACACACACACATATATATGTATGTGTGTGTGCTTGTGTGTGTGATTGCTAATGGGTGGAAATGATTGTTGTACCAAATAAAGACTAGTGCTTAATCTATCTTCCATTTCCTTCATCACTTATTATTGTTATTATATATATATATATATATATATCTGCACATATTGTTAATAGCATATAAATTTAGATACATAGAGAGATATGAAATAAATCATTATCAATGGTGGAACTTAAAGTAGAAGAAACTGTAAGTACCTGCATGTAAAGAATATTGGGATTAAAAAGCCTCTTGGAAGGAAAATGTTGGAAGTTTAAAAATATCTGACATGTTTACCGAGAGTATGAGTTTGCATCTCACAAGCAGCCTTTAATTTTTTTCATCTAAGGAGATTTTTTAAACCCAATATTGACATGGTATCATATATATATATATATATATATATATATATGTTTATTGACTTTGAATTTCACCTTTAGAAACAATATACATATATGTGTATGTATTTACACACACACACATATGCCTGAGGCCATGATAGAAGACTCTTGCCCCAAGTGCCACGTGGGACCTGGAACCTTGTAGTTGGGAAGCAAGCTTCTTACCACACAGCCATGCCAACAGCATGATAGATCGCTAGCCACTAGACAAATTTTTTTCTCTCTTTGTTTCTCTCCTTGTTTCTTTCTGTGGTCCTTTCTGTGGAAGAGTGTAGGCTTGTAATATTAAAGACTTTTTCAATTCTCGAGTGTTATACCAATACATCTGTTTGTTTTCTACACCACCTGTCTTTGTCTTTTGCTTTTTTGTGAATTCTCCCTATATATATGTGTATATATATATATATTTCGTTTTTGGATTTGGTTTGCAAGATTCTTTATATGAGTTCGTGTGTTGAAGCATATTCTGTTGTGTCTGGGGAGAGTCATTCCCTTTTAGTGCCTTATTATTTAACACATTCACTGGTAAAATTTCCACTTATTTCTTATTTTTATTTTCTAAAATTTTCGTTGTGTCTTGCAACCTTTTCAATAGTCTTGTCTATCATGTATATTTGTTGAAAATAGAGTCAAAACTATTGAAAAGGTTGCAAGACGCAACAAAAATTTTAGAAAATAAAAATAAGAGATAAGTGGAAATTTTACCGGTGCGTGTGTTAAATAATAAGGCACTAAAAGAGAATGACTCTCCCCAGACACAACAGTATATATATATATACTATGCACACCTTTCATTGCCGTGCATATTATAAGGTCTGCAAATCTAACGGAGGCCTCAAAAGATATTTTTAAGATCCACAAAGATCAGAACTTAACTGCAGCTCTTGGTGGTCCAGATCAGATATGCAATCTATGAGGGTGTCTTTACAATAAATTGTCTGGTTTAAAAAGCCACATCAGACACCATGATAGATATAAGGTATAAGTACTAGAGGTGATCAGACTCTGTGCAAGGACTAGAAACCCGCCATACACACACACACACACACACACACACACACACACACACACGCACAAACACACACACACACACACACACACACAAACACACACACACACACACACACAAACACACACACACACAGAGTTTTTGTCCACCAAATTACACAACGAAGCTATTTGTCTAAGTGGCACTTAAGTTGCAAATACTTGCACCTGGTGTCCCACTGTGGGATCAGACCCCAAACCATTTAGTTGCAAAGTGAGTTTTTTAACAAAACAGTCATTCATTCTACCAAATTTGACACATTTTTTTACTCTTATTTATCTTTGTACATTTAATTATATTAATTGATCCATGAAATATTAACTGCATGCTGTTATTGTTGTTGTATAGCCTTGGACAGCTCTGAGCAGATCAATGCTACAAATGATATCAGCTATCACATAAAGCAACTGACTAGCATAATTAGCCCATAGTTGCCATACCGTTGTTCTGGGACATTTTCAACAAATATACATGATAGACAGACAGATAGATAGATTGATAGATAAATAGATAGACAGACAGACATGTATGTATGCATGTAAGATATATATTTGTGTGTGTGTGTGTGTGTGTGTGTGTGTGTGTGTGTGTATATACATGCACTAATTCCTTTAATTGACTCAATACCAAATTTATTTAATTGTATATTATCTATGTTTATATAACTGTGTGCATGAGTGTATATGTATGAGTGTATGTATATGCATGTGTAGATTTGTCTGTCTATCTGTCTGTGAAGATAAGTGTAGGGTCCATGGGAAAAATCATTCATGACTATTTGCACATGTGGAAGTTGTCTGCCCAATAGATTCCTCATATACTCACACCTTTTCAGATGCAGGAAATGAGTCAATTGCTCTCAGGCTCTTTAGGCAATGTTCCAAGAAAACGGGCAGATTTATCACATACAATAAAACATGAGCTCATCATTATGTTCCTGAGACTAAAGTCCAGTTGAAGTAATGGAAGTAGGATAACTCATCACCACCAAAGAAGGCTCATGTCCAAGCCTCAGCAGCCAAGGTGATACTCACAGTCTTTTGGGACCAGCACTGAATAGTGATGATGGATTTTCAGGCAAAGAGTACCACAGTTAATGAGGCATATTATGCTTCTCTGCTGCAGAAATTGTGGGACACCATCAAAGCAGAGAGGCATGGGATGCTGACCAAAGAAGTCCACCCCAGATAACGCCCCAGTTCACAATGCACATGTTGCCCAAATGAAAGCACACTCCCGTGGCTATAAAATCCTTCCTCATCCTCCTTTTTCTCCCATCCTCCTTACTCTCCTGACCTCCACCTCTTTCCAACCATGAAGTCTTTTTCAAAGAGGAGACACTTTGTGCTAAACCTACAAGTGGCATATTGCAGTATGAAGGGCAAAACAAACAAGTTTGTAAAAACTCCTCCCTAGAATGACTTAGAATCATTTGGTGTCTGTGTGGGAGGATAATTTGGAATGTAAAATGGCAACACAACCATTGTGCAATGTGTTTAGATGAGCAACAGAATGACTACTGCACAAATGTCTCTTCCAAAATTTTAAAGATCAATAGTCAAACTCTCCTGATGGTTGTTGCAAAATTACCAAATGGAAAATCATCTGGGAGAGATCTGAGAGTCAGTTATTAGTACAGAAATTACATGTTTTACTGATCAGGCTTTATCAACCTATTCACCAGAACAATGGAAACTGAACTCAGTGTGCCAGACAGGCTGGCAGTTGCATTTGCAGCATTAGTACCTAAAAATTAAGGAGATGCATGTGAACAAAAACTACTGGACTCAATGATGCTTGAATGTTATGTATAAGTTGTATACAGGTTGTATGGCTGTATTCCTTCAGAATCACTTCAAAATACACAATGTAACAACTGTTGAGTTCTATCTGCTATAATCAATGTCATTAAAAGACTGATACCAAGACCCACAGGGCTAACAATAAAACTTGAAGCCATTACTTTAGTCCTTAACAGAATTTGGTTAGCAACAGGAATATAGCAGGGTAGCAGCTTATCTGTAATGATTTTCAAACTGTGAACCTTTTGTCATCTTTGTTGAGGAAATGCAATAACTACTTGATAGAATGTGTACAGGAGAGAAAAATAAATATCAACTGCATCATTTTTGTTGAGGTCCTTAAGCTGTATTTGAGCAATATTCATGACACCATGAGATAGACTGGATAGAACATAGGGATGGAGTTTGGTTAGTGTAAGTGTTCATATTTAATAGTCAAATAAGGAAAAATTTTCAACCAGACAAGAACTATGGATATCACTAGCCTGTCTATCTCCCCTATCTCTAGAGATGAATGATATAAATACCTCAAAATTGATGAAAATATTGCATATATTGATTCTATGAGCAAAGCGAAAGTAACAAAATGATTCTTCAGCAGATTGTGGAAGGTATTGAGAGTAGAACATAAGACCAGGAAAGTTATAGTTATAATGCCAATTGACAGTTAGAAGTGGTCACATCATTCTTGCATGACATAGGAAAAAAGACTGGTCACAATAAGTGTTCATATTTGGCAGTCAAATAAGAAATATAGATAGTGGTGTCATGTTTCTCTCCTTATCATTATGGTGAATGTTACAAATGACTTGGAATATTGCATATGTTGGTGCTGTGAGTAAAACCAGAGTGACAAAAAAAAAAGGTCTCATCATAGGGAATGAAAATCAAAGCAGTTTATTTGTATGACTCAAAACAGATTGTATGTAATAAATCTGTGTCTCATAATGCTTTTGTAGTGCTAGTGCTACTGCAAAAATTTGAAACACCAGATTGGATGCAATTAAGAAATTCACTTCAACAGTGATACTTACAGAATCTACATTAAATAGAAGAAGAATGGTGGCAGAAGCTTAAAATCAGTCCAGATGGGCTTTGAATGCTGCAGTGTATTACTTAGACAACATATATTGAACAGAAAAGGGAGAAACATGTACGTAACATATATACTCGACAGTGAAGGTAATAACATTAAAAGAACAGGTGAAGAACTCCTGAAAAGGCACTTTGACTATATCCCTATTCAATGTGCATCAAGGGTGGCTAGGATGACCAACTTAAGCAGAAACTTGTAAGAAAAATACTTATAGCAACAGAAAATTATGCATGTATATGTATCCCACAAACTACGAAATACTGACAACTGTAGCCTTCCTGAACCTATGATAGATTCATCACATTTTACCTAGAAGACCATGTCTTTGCTGTTCAAGAACAGGAGAGAGCTACTAAATACCTGATCAACAGGAGAGATAAGAATGCCTCTAGACTGTTACATTGTGATAGATGCTGATTGCACATGTACACTAGTGTGGAATACCACCTATATCATTAGCAGTTGTCCAAAAATGTCCACAAGATATCACCTTCTCACGAGGCAGGACATTGTCACTAAAGCTATTTACTATGCTATATACAAGAAGGATTGTCCTGATGGTCATACCAAAGACACACCTGAATGCCAGCAAAACGTTTCAATCAAAACAATGGCCTGGTGTGAGCACTAGAGGCCAGATATTGCTTTATGAGATGAGGAACAAAAATCATGCATTACTATAGAGATCAGCTATACTGGGCTGTGTAGCAATAGATTTGTCTAGAGTGGATGGAAGTTGCAGAAGAGGGAGACCCAGGAACACAGGGGATGAAGTAGTGAAGACTGATCTGAAGATGCTGAGCCTTACAAGGAGATGACAGAGGACCAAAATATGTGGCTTGCCCCACTGAGAACGTTTCCAGTTACTTTTGGCTACCTCCTCATATACATATCAGGTCATCCCATAAGTTCTGTCCGACTTTACCGTTTTTTAAATTGAATGAAATTTAATAGTATTTTAGAATGTCTAATGGAATTCAAAATTATTTTTATGCATTTGTGTACATTTAAACTAATTAAATATTATTTTACAGAATAATAGAATTAAAATTTCTTTGATTAAAACATTTTCTAACATGGAAGTATTCAAAGAGCATTTGAGGCACATAATGCTTTAAGAGTACAAAAAAAGAAACTCTGCAGCCGAAGCGTCTCGAAACATAAACTCAGTTTATGGGAAAGTATGCTTGAATAAAAGAACTTGCAGAAGATGGTTTGCAAAATTCAGAAGCGGAGATTTCAGCCTTGAAGATGAAGATCGAACAGGAGTTTGATGATAAGCTCCTTGAGGTATTACTTGAAGAAAATCCAGTATTATCAGTTGAAAAATTGGCAATAAAGCTTAGTTCAAACCATACAACTGTTCAGCATCATCTTCAACAACTTGGAAACGTTCCTAAACTTGGAAAATAGGTACTTCATGAACTGTTCAAAAGCAACCGCAAATCCAGAGTTGACATCTGCTCTTCTCTCCATTCTAGCAAATTCATTTCATCCTTTTTGGATAGATTTGTGACTGGTGATGAAAAATGGATCTTCTATCGAAATGTTAAACGTTGTAAACAGTGGCTTGGTAAAAGGGAAAAAGCTCAACCACAACTGAGAAGGGAACTTCATGGGAAAAAGGTTCTTCTCTCTATCTGGTGGGATTGCAAAGGAGTACTTCCCTTTGAATTGTTACCACCTAATGCAACAATCAATGCTCAAGTCTAATGTTAGCAATTAGAGCGTTTGGACCAGGCTTTGAAAAAAAAAAAGATCCACTTTAGTAAATCGAAAAAGAGTGATGTTTCATCAGGACAATGCATGACCCCACATTGCAAAGATCACATCACAGAAGATCGAAGGGCTTGGTTGGGAAAAAATTCTTCATCCACTTTATTCTCCCGACCTTGCTCCTTCAGACTACCATTTCTTTCATAGTTTATGGAATCATTTGGAGAACATGACTTTTGCAAATCAGGAGGAGGTCGAAACTGACATTTCAGAGTTCTTCGCTTTGAAACCAAAAGAGTTTTACATTGATGGGATTAAAAAGCATGTAAATAGATGGAAGGAAGTCATAGATAATCAGGGAAAGTAAATTGATGATTAAATTTACATTAAATATAACATTTGATAACTTGTTTTCTTTATTCAAAACTTGGACAGAACTTATGGGATGACCTGATACATTTAAACATGCATGCAAGCAAAAAAAAACAAAAGACAAGTGCCTTACTATTTTGTGTCCAGCAAAGAGAAAAACTTAAATAAATACTATGGGAAACACACACACACACACACACACACACACTCACATATATAACTTAGAATAAATATTGATGTTGGAGATTCATCTATTCTGAAATTTCCTCCTCTCTGGGTGTTTATTTTTGTGGTTGCCATTAAAATAATGGCAGCTGTTGTATCTGTCCAGTTAGAATCAGTGGCCTACCTTGTCTGTTTGACACATGCTCTGTCTACGGAGTGAGAAGAAATTATGGGACTCTTACTTGGTGAGATTGATGAAAAGAAGGTTGCTCATATATCTGCTGGGATAATGCTGAGAAGATCTGACAAACAAGCTGACTGTGTTGAAATTTCCCCTGAACAACTGTCAGCTGCATCTATCAAGGCAGAGGAATTAGCTATAGAACTTAAAAAACCCCTCAGGGTACTTGGTTGGTACCATTCACACCCACACATCCCAGTTTGGCCATCTCATGTTGACGTCCAAACTCAGGCCATGTACCAAATGATGGAACCAGACATCACTGGGCTCATCTTTTCTGTTTTTAATGAAGACAAAAACTCAAAGCAAAACAAAATCCAAACAACTTGTTTTCAGTCCAGAAAGAGCAGTTTATCTGAGAATCAATTTGAACGTATTAAAATTCCGCTCCACATAGTGCCCAGTAGTAGCATCGGTCAAGCCTGCTTAGAGCCTCTTGTAGAACTGGCCAAAATCATAAGCCAGGAAGAAGATGAAGCTTATCAAAGTCTAGCACAGAATTCTGATATGGATCTCATCACAAAGTTACACAATGCCTCAGTGTATAGCTGCAGCCTGGCTCTGATCATGGAAGTATTGATGGGACCTTTGATGCAAACACTGGAAGCAAGACATGAAAGAAATTTGCTACGTATCCAAGAACTAACCTAGAAACAGTGCCAAATCTTGAACCAGATTGAAGCTGGGACATGAAATCACAAAGTGGATTTAGCAGGGCTTTATTTATTATTTTTTTTGCATTAATTTTTTTTTAAAAAAAGTAAACCATTAAACAACAAATTGCAAAGCGGTTGTTTTATATCCCTATCTCCACACAACTCCAAAATGTATTTAACTGACACCTAATTCTGTAAAGTATTAAAGCAAAACTGCTTTGTCATCATGCCATAAAAAATGACTTTGGAAATATCAAAGAACAGATTTGTATATATATCTTACTTCACCAAAACAAATCCTGGGATATACGAGGGACGTTCAATAAGTAATGCCCCTGACTCACTTGCGTTTGTTTGATCTAGCTGAAATTTTGCATGTGCAATTATTTATATCTCTATAGATTAAGTGGCAAATTATAGCTCTGAACTAATTGTGGTTTCTGATTTACAGGTGTTTGAACTGAGTCAAGTGTGAAATGGAGCCTGTTGAGTGTTGAGCAGTGATCCGGTTTTTGTATTTGAAAGGTCGCACACCACGGGAGACTTTTGATGAAATGAAAGTAACTTATGGTGATGATGCTCCATCATATGACCTTGTAAAACGCTGGCATCGTGAATTCAAACATGGTCAGAACTCTGTGGAAACAGCTCCCAGATCTGGTCGCCCCACTTCTGCCATTGATGAGGCATCTGTCCATCAAGGTGAGGCTGCCATTTTGGAAGATCGATGCATAACTATTCACCAAATAGCCCATTACGTCAAGATTAGTACCGGGTCTGTGGAAACTATCATTCATGACCATTTGCATATGCAAAAGGTGTCTGCCAGATGGATTCCCAGGTTGCTCACACCTTTCCAGAAGCAAGAACGCGTCAAGTGCTCGAGGATGAATTTGGAGATGTGCCAAGAAGATTAGTCAAAATTTTTTAAAAGACTGATTACACAGGATGAAACCTGGGTCCATCACTATGATCCAGAGACCAAAGCCCAATCAATGCAGTCGAAGCACTGTGACTCACCTCCTCCAAAGAAGGCAAGGGTGCAGCCCTCCGCTGGGACGGTCATGCTCACAATCTTCTGGGACCAGGACGGAGTAGTGATGACAGATTTCCTGGCAAAGGGTACCACAATTACAAGAGCCTATTATGCTTCACTTTTGAGGAAATTAAGAGAAGCTATCAAAATCAAGAGGCAGGGCAAGATCAGCAAAGGCATCCTCCTCCTGCAGGACAACGCTCCGGTCCACAACTCGCGTGTCGCCAGATCAGAAGCACAGGCATGCGGCTATGAACTCCTCCCCCATCCCCCTACTCTCTTGACCTTGCACCCTCTGATTTTCACCTCTTCCCAGCCATGAAGTTGTTTTTGAAAGGAAAGAGTTTCCCAGATGATGCAGCCTTGATTTCTGAAGTCACGTCATGGTTGGGGGACCAAGCTGGGGTCTTCTACAAAAACGGCCTCCAGAGCTGCATCAAACAATGGGAGAAATGCGTAACTCTGGGTGGTTCCTATGTAGAAAAAGACTAATAACTATGCCAAGTTTCGTTGCTCTACCCCTATGGGAAGTGGGTCAGGGGCATTACTTATTGAACGCCCCTCGTATATATATATAAGAAAAAATATTGTCAAACTGTTTTATATGTTTTACCCCAGCTATTAAAAAGGCTTAAAGAAACACTACAAAAGTTATTTAAACCCCACACTGATCAGAATAGGACAATTATGTGCAGCTGTTTGGGTGCTGAAAATAAAATAAAAAAAAGAAAGCCAGGTGGTACTATTAAGTTAGACATGGCCTGGGCCAGTACTGGCCAAAACCTTTCTAAGTTATATGTGTGTATATATATATGTATGTATGTATGTATATATATATATATATATACTTTATTTAAAGCAGCAGAAAATTCAACAAAACCTGTTACTCTGAGTAACAGGTTTTGTTGAATTTTCTGCTGCTTTAAATAAAGCATATTACTCTACCACTGGTATTTGAGTACTCTTTTTTCCACCTTGTTTCACATTTATGTGTTTACTCCGGTATATATATATATATATATATATGTGTATATATGTATATATATATGTATGTATGTATCTTTATATATATAAAACTGAGAATGTGTGTTTGTCTGTCTGTGTGTTTCCCTAAAACTTGAGAACTACACAACCAATTTCATTCAAATTTTACACATGCCTTACTTAGGGTCCAGGGAGTGTTACCTAGGGCGAGCCCACAGCAGTATCATATCTTCTCCACTATTTCAGTATTACGTGTTAAAAGTGAAACAAAAACGTTTCTCTATTTTATGTCAGATACTTTCACTTTAACAATAAGAATAATAATAACAATTGAATTATATGTAGTACGTAATAATTAAAATCAAACTAAAGTAACATGACAAAAGTAAAAATAGCAATTGGTATAAAATTGCATCAATGATTTGAACTTGAATAAGTGGTTTCACATGAATAGGAATAAATTAAAAATAAAATTAGCGTGCAGAAATGGAATAGTCCAGATGGATAATAAAAAATTAAATTAAAGAAAAGACTATTGTCTATAAAGTATACAATGTAGAGAAAAAAGAAGATTTGAAAACATGGAGGAAATTTACCCAAGTGTGTTGTGAGTTATTTTTTGCATGTGAAACTTTGGAAAAAAACTGTTAAAAAATTGTCAAAAATTGAATCGCGCGAGGCGTTTGCCGCTGCGTGTTTGAACCTTTTATAGAAGGTGTGTCGACCCTCAAGTCATGGAGACTTACGCGGGGGTCGCCACAACAAAAAGTGACGAGTCACTTAGAATAAAAGAAGTGTTCTTTAGAAAAGAACAATTGAAGGAATACGAGAAGTTCGTCAAAAGGGAGGGTGACAGCGTGAAGCTGGTCCCGCCTGTGGAAACAATAGAAGAAAAAAATAACAAGACGATAACGTATAGAACGCAAGATAGAAACACGAGAAAACTGGTGAGAGTGACGATTGAAGAAATAGAGAAATGTCTGGGGGACATCATGAAAAAAGCGACTTTTGTAGACAGAGGAAAGAAATATGGTACGGTGGAGGTGAGATGCGCAACAAAGGAAGTGGCGGCCTCATTGGCTTCCACTGTCCTGAAAGCGGAAAATTTCACCATGTGGCCGACGTATAAAGGAAGACGAGGGGTACGGGTAAGAGTCCCAAAGGTGCCCCCAAATATTAAAACAGAAATGCTGGTAACAGCCATTATTGGGGCAGCAAAAGAGGAAGTAGAAATAGGGTCAATTAAGGAGACGAACGTTGTAAATTGGAAGGGATTCGGAGTCGAGTTGTGGCTGATGGCCACAATTGAAGACATCGAAAGATTTCCCTTCCAAATAGAAATAGAAAACGAAAAAACAATTAGTGTAATAGTGGAAGGCAGAAAACCGAATTGCTACCTGTGCGGCTCAAGAGGGCACATAAAAAAGGAATGTCCGCTGTATGAATTCACAGCGGAGCAAAAAGAGACACAAAGTGGAGAGAAGGAAAACGAACACGAAGGAAAGAACAGCGAAAACAAGGAAAAGGAAATAACGGAGAAACAACAAGAGAAGGGAAGTAACAGCGCACTGAAGGAAAATGAAAACAAAGGGAAGAAGATAGTAGAAAAGGAGCAAAATTCACAGGGTGCAGAAGTAGAGGAGAAGGAGCCAAGGCAGAAGCAAGAGAAAGAAAAGGAAAGTACATTAAAGGAAAGAGAAAAAGCAGGAAAAGAACAAGAGAAGGAACAGAACCAAGAGAAAGGAAAAGATGGTATGCAAATAGGAAAAGAAACAACAGGAAAGGAACTTAAGGCACAGGGTAGAGAGACGGCAGACAAAGAGCCAAAAAGACAAGAGAAGGAAAAAGAAAGAAGAGAAAGCAAAAAGAGAGAAAGAGAGAAACCGAGGGAGGAGAAAAAAGAGGAAGTAAGTCCTAAGAGAAAAACTAGAGAAAACGCAGGTACGAATAGAAAATTCAAATACTATGGAACGTTGATCCATCACAAGCACTGTGAGGAGATGGAAAATTTAATAAGCGAAACAAACGGATATACGTGGGTCAGGATGGGCACCGAATGGAAAGAAACAGGTGCACTCGTCCACGAGAACGACGCCGAGGCGTTCATCGAGGCAGCTGGCGAGAACGTGTTAAAACATATGAAATGCCGACTTCCAAGGTGGCCTCGAACGATGGAAATTTACTCAGATTTGGTAGACATAATGGAGTATATATAAAAGAAAAGGTATTGTGAAAACTTTAATTTGGAAATGATAAAAGAACTTTAAATTCGGAAAAAAAAAAAAAAAAAGAAATGTTGAACTTTGTAAAACTTTTTGAAATGTATGTTGAAAATGTATAAAATGTTTTATTTGAAAATATTGTTGACGAATAAAA
The DNA here is from genome assembly GCF_006345805.1 of Octopus sinensis. NCBI lineage: Eukaryota > Metazoa > Mollusca > Cephalopoda > Octopoda > Octopodidae > Octopus > Octopus sinensis. The sequence goes on from NC_043000.1 coordinate 80,043,173, forward strand.
ATAAATGACGAAATGTAACCGCTCGATTACGGGGATCGAGTGGGCATTGCACCACATTGTACAAACTTCATAATTCATTATTCATTTTCCCGATTGTATTGTCCCATCTATGTAGCCCCTAGTGGGTAATAATAAAACAACATGGAGGAAAGCACTTTCAAAAAGTGTCTTGGTGCGACTGTGAAAGGTATCTAATCAGAGGCGGTAAATTAGCCACAATAGAAGCAAGGTGCGAGTCTACGGAGCGTGCAAGGGAGTACTCGACTCAAACTTGCAAAGTGGAAATATTTTATTTTTACCTTTATATCTGGGATGTAGGATGTCCCGGAAAAAAATTTAAAATGCCCCCCCACCCAGAAGTAGAGGTAGGCTGGATTGTAGCCACACTTCTATACAAGAGGGAGGACAAGATACAATTGATCGAAATTACAAGAGACGAGCTAACAATTCCAGTCTGTTATATATTTTGAGTATTGTTATCACTAGCGATATCAAGATATAACTTTGTATTTTGTATTTTATGTGTAGATGTATATATATAGATGTACATGTAATATGTACACATATATACACATATATACATGCACTAGCACTATGACCCGGCAACGACGGGTCTTTAATGCTAGTATATATATATGTATGTATATGTATATATATATATACACACATATATATATACATATATATACATATATTTCTATATATATATATATGTATACATATATATGCATATGTATGTATATATATATAGAGATATGTATATATATATGTATATGTATATATAAATATATGTATATATATGTATATATATGTATGTATATATATGTATATATGTATGTATATATGTATGTATATATATATATGTATTTATATATATATACACACATATATATATACATATATATACATATATTTCTATATATATATATATGTATACATATATATGCATATGTATGTATATATATATAGAGATATGTATATATATATATGTATATGTATATATAAATATATGTATATATATGTATATATATGTATGTATATATATATGTATATATGTATGTATATATGTATGTATATATATATATGTATTTATATATATATATACATATATATATATATATATACATGTATGTATATGTATGTATATATGTCTATATATTTATGGATATATATATATGTGTATATATGTATATATACATTCATACATACGTATGTATGTGTGTTTGTGCGAGTAGGTGTAATGGTAAAAACAAAACACAGTCTTTCAACAAAAGAGTAAAATAAGATAAGTTGTGGTAAATGGAAAAAATACAATATATATATATTTCCATCTTTGCCATTACTTGTCTTATTTTACTAGTTGGTTGAAAGACTGGTTTTTCCATTACAATCTTTGTAAACATTTTTTTCTTGTTTTGTTTTTCATACTTTTTTGCTTACACTCCAGCATCTCCTACATTGCTAACACCACTAAACGGAACAATATAGTCAAAAGGTGTTGAAATTCTGATGATATTTGGTCAACAACAGATGAGGGATATGGCTTGTTCATTTGTTTTCATTTTACCTATAAACTCGTCTGATGTCTTTCTGTGCTACCTTTTTCCTTATAATAATAATAATAATAATAATTATTATTATTATTATTATTATTATTATTATTATTATTATTATTATTATTATCATTATCATTATCATCATCATTATTATTATTATTATTATTATTATTATTATTATTATTATTATTATTATTATCATTATCATTATCATCATCCTTATTATTATTATTATTATTATTATTATTATCATTATTATAAAATATACATATACATATATCGATACATGTACATACATATATTTATGTACAGATGACAGACAGATAGATAGATAATATACTCACTTAGATACATATATTTCCTGCATGTGTGTAAGTATGAGCAAGTATGTATGCTTACACTCATTCACTCATTCTCTCGCTCTCTCTTACTCACACACACACACACACACATACGAATTAGAAATAGACTGAAGAAAAAAGATAATTATAACTATGCTGAAAATAAAATTAACACAGAAAATGATGACTATGAAAAACTGATAGCAAATAAAATAATCAAAAAACATAAGTGTAATATTAAAGTTGTTGAGGTGGCAGGCTGATGGAATCGTTAGCATGCCGGCTGAAATACTTAGTAACATTTCATCTGTCTTTATGTCCTAAGTTCAAGCATTGCTGAGGTGGACTTACCCTTTCATCCTTTCGAGGTCAATAAAATAAGTTCCAATTGATCACTGAGGTTGATTTAACTGACTTAACCTCTCCTTCAAACCTGCTGGCTTTGTGTGAAAATTTGAAACAAATATTAAGGTTGTTAACCGAGGTTGACTTGCCTTTCATCTTTTCAGAGTCAATAAGATAAGTTCCAGTTGAGCACTGGGGTTGATGTAATTGACTTAGCCCCTCCCCCAAACTTGCTGGCCCTGTGCCAAAATTTGAAACCAATATTAAAGTTGTTAGCAGCAAAAGCAGCATAAACAACAACAGGACAACATCCTTTGCCAGTTGACCGTGAAGACCAGGTCCTGACGAAGTTGCTCAAATAGGAAAAGTGAAGAGCAAAGTGTATTGCAAAGGCCATGCCTCTTTGCTTGGTGTGTTATTTGTGGCGATGGGGGTAAAGCATGAAAACACTGATGTACCCTTATTTGTTAAGGTACAAAGAAGGTTTTAATGAGCCTCCAAAGGTAAATTTTGAGTAAGCCTTCCCCAATGATTTTTAGGAGATCCACTATATCAGATGCCAGAGTAAGGGCCAAGAAGACTGGTGATGTAAACAAAAGAGAAAATAATGATTTTGTCAACACTCATGTGATGCACATCAACATTGGGTTATCAGTAAATGAGAAGAACTGGGTTAAAATATGGAGCAAGGTTATGCTGTTGCTGCTTAAGGACCACTTGCCCCTTCTCCAAAGATGTCATTTTTATCATTGACTTCAGAGTTATGAAGGGTGCACTGAAAATTTGAATGATCTCTCCCTCCTGCACAAAGGTTCCTGGCAATTTTTCCTCCTCACTATCTGCCAAAGTTGAGGAGGAGAAATTGAAGCTTGGTGACAAGTGGCTATGAAGCAGTAGTAGAAGAAAAAAGTTTAAAGACCATGATAGGCACAGGTTTGGTCGTGTGGCAAGAAGCTTGCTTCCCAACCACATGGTTCCAGGTTCAGTCCCACTGCATGGCACCTTGGGCAAGTGTCTTCTACTATTGCCTCAGGCCGACCAAAACCTTGTGAGTGGATTTGTTAGCTGGAAACAGAAACTGTCTTATATATATACATATGTATGTATATATGTGTGTTTGTCCCCCCACCATCCGATGTTGGTGTGTTTACATCCCCGTAACTTAGTGGTTTTGCAAAAAAAGGCTGATAGAATAAGTACTAGGCTTACAAAGAATAAGTCCTGGAGTAAATTTGTTCAACTAAAGGCAATGCTCCAGCATGGCTGCAATCAATTGACTGAAACAAGTAAAAGAATAAGTCAAAACTCTAAATGAAAGAACATATATCTGCCTGCAGTTTCTCCACTTCAAGGTTGTTTGAGGGGACAATGTGAAGTTGATTGAGGAACTACAAAAGAAAATAAAAGACAAGATACTGTGTTGGAGAAAAAACAGGATTTTTCAACAAATCTCAGAAAGATTGACTGTTAGGAGCAAAAAAAGACACAGTCTACCAAAATATAAAGAACTGCTTCAGAAGATTTTTTCATTGAATGAATGTCAGACCCCTTACAACTACCTTTTGGAAACTGCATGAAAAAATTCTTGATAAGTAAGAAAAACATACCTCACTTCTTTATTTCTCCTTTTGACTGCTAAAATAGAAGGATTTACAACTGGACATGGAATGGGAGTAAGGATGAGTTAGTCCAGATATTGAACCATCTATTTAATGATCTCAAGCCTCTTGATTTGGATGTGGTAGCTGTGAATGAGATTAAGGTTGGGTGCAAGTGATGAAACAGGTATATATGTTAAGTTAAGCTCTTGAATTCAGAGAAAAGAACTTCCTGAAGCTCTAATTGGTCATGCCATGACCACTGCAGGTGGAAGTTCCCACCACTTTAGGGCTTGGTGCCTTTATTTGTTTTATATATACTTTTATTCTTTCCCTTGTTTCAGTCATGCTGGGACACTACCTTGAAAAGTTTTAGCCAGTCAAATTGACTGCTTTACCTTATAACTAAACATTTTCAGTCTGTTTCTTTGTTATACTACATGTTCTCCCCTTCCTTGTTTATTACATATCCACACCTGAACATGTTTTGTCATTCCTTTTGTATGAAATATCTTGTGTTTTATGTGTTGGGTCCCAATGGCAAGAAATTATAGTTATAGATTGATGGTATCACCTAAGCCCTCACTCTTGTCCCTGAATAAGAAATTACAACTACTACTGCTGCTGCTGCTGCTGCTGCCACTGCTGCTGCTACCACTACTACTACTACTACTACTACTACTACTACTACTACTACTACTACTACATTGCATTTTTTTTGTTTGGATTTTTCTGTGACTACATGTCTTTCTTGTTATTGAAATATTTTTTGTGTCTGTTTGCTTGAGTTGATTTGTAGAAAAGCGAGTAGTTTTTCTATTTAATTTTTTTAATGAAATTAGACAAAGAAAGAGACGTTTTAAACATTTTTTTGCTGGTATTCAACACAAAATGTTGATGCAAAATGCTCCATGCCACTAAAAAATCCCTTGATTGCTGCACAGAAAACTTACATAAAAAAGGGCAAGAAAGAACAGAACATGAAGTAGAATTATCATAAAATAAAACTATAACATTTTGAAATATAAAACAAATTATGTATCTATAGTTTTTAAATATGAGTGAGAATGATTCTTATGTTCTCAATAATAACAATAATAAAATAAAATGCAGTTTTACTCATGTCACATCCCATCAGAAAGTTCTTTATATAAATAAAGTCTAATTGGATATCTAACTTGACATGAGAGTATCACAATGGATTCTTACCTTGCCCAGGGAATTTGTTCAAGTGGAGGCATGGTGCATATGGAAATATACTTCTGTTGTAGAAACAAAGGTGGGCTTTTTGTATGCACTTTGAATGAAGTGAAGCTGATCCTGGCAGACATGTGACATCGTATTACCTCATGTGTTCAGTCCCATTAGTAACATCCCATCCACTTGCAGTGAACAGAAGCTGCGGAGGAGTAGTAGATCATTGAAGGGTGGGGGATGAAAAAAAAAGGAAGAATCAACATAAGAACATTAATGAGAAAAAGCAAAAAAACAAAACAAAAAAAAACACGAAAATCCAGTCATGAAGAAGGTTCCATTCCAGTCAAAATCATAGAAGTTTAAGTTTAAGAGATTGAGCAACAAATCCTTCAGATCAGAGTTGAGCTTCAATAAAACTGATAATGATGAAGTTGTACTCTATTATTATTATCATTATCATCATCATTCTTCTTCTTCTTCTTCTTCTTATTATTATTATTATTATTATTATTATTATTAAGGTGGAAAGCTGGCAGAATTGTTAGCATGCCGGGCGAAATGCGTAGCCATATTTCGTCTGCCGTTACGTTCTGTGTTCAAATTCCGCTGAGGTCGACTTTGCCTTTCATCCTTTCGAGGTCGATTAAATAAGTACCAGTTATGCACTGGAGTAAATATAATTGTTAATCCGTTTATCTGTCCTTGTTTGTCCTCTCTGTGTTTAGCCCCTTGTGGGTAGTAAAGAAATAGGCATTTTGTCTGCTGTTATGTTCTGAGTTCGAATTCCGCTGAGGTTGACTTTGTCTTTCATTCTTTTGGGGTCGATTAAATAAGTACCAGTTACACACTGGGCTCAATGTAATCGACTTAATCCCTTTGTCTGTCCTTTTTTGTCCCTTCTATGTTTAGCCCCTTGTGGGCAATAAAGAATTTATTATTATTATTATTATTATTATTACTTTATTTTTTCTTCTTTCAAATTTGCTTCCATTTCTTGCCGAGTGTCTTCCCGACTCCTAGGGCAAAGAAACTCATAGTATACAATGGTAGGCCATTAAACCAAACTCAGTAGTTCGTTTTTTTTTAAAAGTTAAATTAAAATACATGAGCAGCAACAGTTCTCACATCGACAATGCTCTTCTCAATACGTGTGATGTACCAGTTAAGACAATCTTTTGCACTTCTTGCAGGGATGGTAAGCCAGGGATCATTCTCATATAATTTTCAGTTCCCTTCTTGATCATTCCTAGTGCTCCTACGATCACTGGTATTGTAACCGCTGATCATTCCTAGTGCTCCTACGATCACTGGTATTGTAACCGCGTGATCATTCCTAGTGCTCCTACGATCACTGGTATTGTAACCGCTTATTATTATTATTATTATTATATTATTATTATTATTATTAGTATTATTATTATTATTACTATTATTATTATGATATATACACTAGCGGTTCGGCAAAAAGAGACCGATAGAATAAGTACTGGGCTTACAAAAAGAATAAGTCCCGGGGTCGAGTTGCTCGACTAAAGGCGGTGCTCCAGCATGGCCGCAGTCAAATGACTGAAACAAGTAAAAGAGTAAAAAAAGAGTATACAAAACAAACAGTAGTAGATTGTTCAAGACCATATCAATAATTTACTGCAGCTCAAAATAAAAACATCCAGAAGATGTTAATTGCTTTTAAGTGTGAACAATGCAAAAATTGCATAAGGATCCCTTTAGATGTTTTGTGCCTTGTTATAATGAATAACAAGTAGGCAGAGTTGTGGAGTTCTCAGACATACCTAGTAAAGTCTTCACTCATTGTTTTTATTGGATTGTTTAACCTGACAGCATTTAAACTGACCATATCTGGCCCAACTATTCTTCTTATTTTATGCTCAACCAGCCATATCTGGATTCTCACACCTATGCTACTTTGTCATTCTAAAAATAAACAATCACATCTTCAAAATCTCTAAACTACAAGTTAATGCATGATTAATTTAAAACAATGTGAATGAATAGGTATTACATTTAACAAAAAAATCTGAATGCTAAATTATTTTATTGTGTGATTTTATATATCATAGGTACGAGTAGAATGTTAAGCTGTATCTGGAAGTAGGGTTCTTGGAAGTAGAGAAGTATAGAGTTACTTCTTAGTCATCGCTACTTACAAGTCTACTCTGGCCCAGGCTGGCAGTACCAATGAAGGGCCCCTGTTATAAGTCAAATAAACTAAGATGGTCCTGTGACTAAGATACTGCGGACTCTGAGGAGAGCTAGCCCCTAAAAATGTTTCACATATGCCCACGTTGAAGTTCAAGAGAGTAAATGATTTCTTAGTCAACACTACTCACAAGTCCATTTTGGCCCAGGGTGGCAGTACGTATGAAGGGCCCAGTTATGAGCCAAATGGACAAAGATGATCCAGTGGCTAAGATATAGAGGACTCTGAAGAGAGTTAGCCCCTAAAAATATTTCATACATGCTTACCGGTGTGTGAACATACTCTGATGTCACATGAACCACTACTCTGAATTAAGAGTTAAATAGGTCCCATGTTTGAAGGGTAAGCACGAGAGAAAGCAGGAGATTAACAGAGTAAACTGTAAATTATCTAGCAGAAAGCAATGAGAAACTACTGCTGCATCTTTCCCAAGAAAAATCATGAATCTTCAGACATTGGCATGGTGGTCCATGATTGCCTACTACTACAAAAAAAGTATGGCACATGAAGGCAAAGAGAAAGAGAGAGAGAGGAGGGGAGAGAGGTTGGGAGAAAGTGAGTGAGTAAAGAGAAAAGAAAAATTTAATTCTATATTTATTTTACATTCTTTAAATCTTGTCAAATTTTTAATATGTTCATTGGCTGCTATTTCTTGCAGAGAAGCTGCTCCATTCATTAATAATTTTCTAACATGGTGTTTACATATTACCCCTCTCCTCATTTTTATATAACTTTGTCTTGTCCAGCTTCATAAATTGCCATGACTGTCATGACAATGTTTTATTTGTATTTGTGAACAAGCCCTTGTGACTAATAAAGAAATCAGTATTATCATCATCATTATTGTTATTATTATTATTATTGTTATTATTATTATTATTATTATATTATTATTATTATATTATTATTATTATTATTATTATTATTATTATTATTATTATTATTACCCATTCCATGCTAGAGTGCTTCATAAATCTATAAATTGGTGAAACATATGTATTTATGTCGTTAACGCTAATTATTCAGATGAGATCATTATTGATTAGTTAAGTAAAGTTCAGAGATGTATGTAAATGTAAACACCATGTGGTGAAACTACTGGGAAATGAAGGAGCTTCTCTTCTAGAAATAGCAGCCAAATCTCCTGTAAGTCACACTCTACCATAAGGAAAAGAAATATTTGATAATGTGACATTTTCCTAAAAATAGTATGGTCATGATTAGAATGCCTTTTATCATCACTTTGTTCAGCTTGGGTTGACCTGTGGCTAAACAACTACTTTTGATGAAGATGGTATTGTCATTGAGGGAGCCTCTCCATGGTCATTTAAT
>NC_043000.1:80054259-80181759 GCF_006345805.1 Octopus sinensis
ATCATCATCGTCACTATCATCATTTTTAGGTACATTTTTCCATACTCACATAGTTCAGACAAAATATTATGGAGGTGGATTTTCTATGGCCAGATAGATGTTCCTCTTGTCACTAAGCCTCACCTATTTCCTAGTTAGGTAATATTTTCCCATAACCAGGCATGTTTTCACAGACAATTAGAAATGAAGGACACCACTTGTATAACACTGACAATCATCCACAACTGCCATGTGATGTGAAAGCAAGGTGACAGTAACACACACTCACACACACATGCATACATACATATATATATATATATATATATATATATATATATATATATATATATATATATATATATGATGATGATGATATATATTATATATATATACATATAAGAGGGATGACCACTAAGTGGACATCCAGTATGCTAAATGTAGACCTCATAAGATCTGACCACTAAGAAAAGATTGTTCTCAAGAAAATTTAGCAAACGCCAGAACTTAAGCGAGCAAGATAAATGAAAAGATACAAAAGATAAAGATTAGTCACATACCTGGTTTCATTGTTACCACTTACGTAATACATACGGACGTGAACGTCTCGTGTATAGTTCTGCAATTTGTATTTTGCTATGATGGTCACACTGATGAATTGCAGACATTTACATATGTATTACATAAGTGGTAACAATGAAATCAGGTATATCACTAATATTTATATTTTGTATCTTTTCATTTGTCTTGCTTGCTTAAGTTCTGGCGTTTGCTGAAGTTTCTTGAGAACAATCTTTTCTTAGTGGTCAGACCAAATGGTGTCTACATTTAGCATATTGGATGTCCACTTAGTGGTCATCCATCTTATATGTACGTAATATAATTTTACTGAATCTTCAGATTTTTTCAATATGCTTGGCCACTGGTTTTAAATTGATATTAATCAAATTAATATTCAATTTTTCACCCTTATTCATCATCATCATCGTTTAACGTCTGCTTTCCATGCTAGCATGGGTTGGACGATTTGACTGACGTCTGACGAGCCAGATGGCTGCACCAGACACCAATCTCATCTGGCAGAGTTTCTACAGTTGGATACCCTTCTTAACACCAACCACTCTGAGAGTGTAGTGTGTGCATTTATGTGCCACCGGCACGAGGGCCAGTCAGGTGGTACTGGCAATGGCCGTGCTCAAATGGTACTTTTTATGTGCCACCTGCACAGGAGCCAGACCAGCAGCACCGGCAACGACCTCCCTCAAATGTTTTTTGCGTGCCACCAGCACGAGTGCCAATAAGGCAATGCAGGTAACGATCACGCTCAAATGGTGCTTTTTACGTGCCATCGGCACGGAGGCCAGCTTGTTGCTCTGGCAACGATCACACTCATATGGTACTCTTGGCGCTCCACTAGCATGGATGCCAGTCATCAAATTTGATTTCGATTTCGATTCGATTTCACTTGCCTCAACAGGTCTTCACAAGCAGAGTTTAGTGTCCAATGAAGGAAAGGTACGCATAAGTGGGCTAGTTACACCCCTGGCCTAGGCCACAAGGTTATATAGATATATACATACATACATATATATGTATGTATATATATATATTTATATATATATATATATAATATATATATATATATATATATATATATAATTAATCCATAGGCTGGGATTTCGTTATTTTCTTCCTTTTTTGCCATATATAGGTTACAAATTGTGATTGTTTGTGGAGACTTTTTATTAGTAGGAGAAATAGTGATCAATTTGGCTGCTATTTCTAATATTTTCAGTATGTGGTTTTGAGTAACTTGTTGCAATTAACCCTTATAAACCTTACCAAATATGGTCTTTTCCATACCGATAAATCTACTAGGTGAAATTTATTAATTTTATTAAATTAATTATATTCCACCCTTTTTTGCATATATATATATATATATATATATATATATATGGGTGGGGCATCGCTTCCTATTCAAACTGATCCAGCTTTTCTTTGTTATCATTTGGTTTGGGTTTAAAAGGTCAAAGTGGACTAAACCTTTCATATCCCATCAAACAGATAACAACACCTTACGTGGGTGCCAGTGTTTCTCCTTTCCCTACTCACTGTTTTCGGTGCTTGACATTTTTATAGAGCATCCATTTCTTGTCGCCAGTCACTATTCGATGCGAAAAAGGTTCATTACTGAGACATGACAGCAAAGAAGCGCAGACATTCACTCTCTGCATGTGATTAGACTCAGAAAGTTTGTGAGGAACCCACTGACCCAATTTCCTGACTTTTCCAGTGGGACACAGGTGTTGATGAATGGTTGAATGACCAAATCCAAGCTACTTTGCTAGTTCCTCAACAGTTACGATGGCATTTTGTTCCACCAGGGTTTGCAGGACATCCTCGTTGAGCTCGACAGATCTTCCAACATGAGGCTCATCTTCTAGGCTGATGTTTCCGGTTTGGAATTTCTGAAACCACCATTGACACTGGCTTATGCTTATTGTCTGATCCCTGTATCAATATTCCTTGCACTTTCCGTTTCGTTGTTGCCTTTATTGAACTCATAAAGCAAAATACGCCGAATATGCTTCTTTGTCACTGCCATTATAGCTTTGGAAAAATAACTGATAAAATGGAACTGCATTCTTCAAAACTTGCACTAAAAATAAGGACAAGGTAAGATTACTACCTGCTTTTATAGCATGTTGATGCAAGTAATTTATCCCATCCACCTCCGACTTTATGGGTCAGGTCATCCCATAAATAATGCGGTTTTTTCAGTTGCATGAGCTAAAAGTCATAGGGGGATGGCATAAATTACTTGCATCAACTTGATATAAAAGCAGGTAGTAATTTTACCTTGTCCTTATTTTTAGTGCAAGTTTTGAAGAGTGTAGTTCTATTTTAACAGTTATATATATATATAGTCAAATTGAACATATATATATATACATACACACACACACACACACACACATATATATATATAGATGTGTGTATTTTTTCCTTGCTAACAATTAACATGGAAAAATAGTTACCAGGGTAGCAAAAAAGCACACAAGTAAAAAGGTTGTAACTCCTTGTTTTTAAAGGTAGAAACTTCGGGTTTACATGAAATTTTTTGTAAAATATATATAAATAAATAAATGGAGTTTAACGCAGGTATAATTCAAATACTTTTACTTCCGACACCTGTTTCGAAGATATCACTGATATTATTCCAAAGGAATAAAACGGTGTAAAACAATATAATCTTCTCTTCAGGAAGTGAAGAAATGAAACTCGTCAATAAGATATTTTAACAGAAAATGATGGATATGTATAGTGATTAACTGAACGCTATTAATATTGTTTCAAAAAAACGTTATAGGATATAACGTCAGAGGTAGCCTATAGAAAGACGAGGGATAAAGTAAAGAAAAACTAAATAAATGATAAGTATATGACTATATGTATATTAAATAAAACCATATAGACTAGGAAAAATATATATCTAGTGTATGTGATATGTAAAGAGAAAATTAATTTTTAAATTATATATACTGATAGAAATCACATATATGAACTAAAGGTGTGTTTCTGCCAATGTTTACATCAGTATGCATGCTCTATAACCGTGTTTACAATGGGAGTTTTAGAAAAAAGAATAAAAAATAGTTCAGAATTCCTTGCCTTTGTCATAAGGTATCGAGATTGAGAGAATCAACCAATCTAAATTAAACTGTTTAATGTGGTCTTTTAGATCCCAAATTAATTTACTAAACCCTGTACTGTTACGTTTATTCCTATCTCTAAATGTCGAGTAATGATTAGAAATTCTTCTAGATAACTGTAACGACGTGTTTCCAATATAAAAATATACTTGATTATGAGTAGTAATTTTACACTGGTGTATAGAATTTTTAATTTTAGAGTTACTTGACAGAAACTTGATTCTGTTGGAATTGACTTCAGATACAATAACCTTGTTATTAATATTTCTAGAGGGATGGATGGTATTACCTAAATTAATGTTAGTATTAGTAAATGTATTAATTTTTAACAGGTTGTTATTATGTGAAGGGATAACTTGTAAGGGATTTTTAGTGTTCTTTACCTATCTCTCCACCTTTCAAACCTTTCAAACATATCACCCCACCTCCCACTTCTCACATATATTCCTTCCTTACATTCTTATCTCTTCCTGCTATCCCTCCCCTATTCCTTTTATCTACTGATAGCTCTCCTTGCCCCCTCACAATATCTTGACCACTATCTAGCACTTATTTTTTCATTTTCTCTTCCACTTTCTTTCTTTCTTTCTTTCTCCCCTTTTCCTTTTGACAAATACCATTCACCTCCTAACTTACATATCTATTCTCTTCTCTCTATCTACTTACCCGTACCAGTACTTTCTCAAAATTTCATTCACACTACAAGGCTGAGCAGAACATGGAATTAATGTCTCCACACTATCCATTTGCAATAATAGAATATGAACTCCTACGGGAATTTACATAACATGGACAAGAAGCCTTTCCACCCATTCTACACAGCACTTTCCTTGGATAATGGAACTGCAACTGTAATGTCCAACATATATTTTTATTTTTATTCTCTTATTTCCCTTTATACTGCCTATATCTCTCCCTTTCCAAAATAACTTATTATATTGAGCTCTACTATTTTCTTCTAGTTAACTCTCTCATATCGTCTCTGATGTGGGGATATCCCTCATATCCCGGAAACAGCTGCAGGACTACCTTTCTATTAGTAAACGTCCCAGAAATTTCACACTGCCTTGGCTTTGTTGTCTCATTTCATTTAACATGCACACACACACACATACATACATACGTGCACACTCATACACTTGCATATATCAATATTTTCCATCTGATGAAATGATCTTTTATTAATTTGAGTGGTTATTGGGTATTGAGACATACATAATGAGATATCTGAAATATCAATAACTCCTATTCTTTTTTTTTTCTTCATTTCAACCACATGCAGCTCTTGTTACTTGTTATAGCCTGAGTCCATATTAATGACACTTCGGTGACTGCATTATATGGAAAAAAGAGTTTAGTGTAGATGAAAATGTAATCTTAGTTCTAATGGTAACTTGTCATGCATTCAATGCATAAATAAGTTTATCATCACCGTCATTGTCATTGTTGTCGACATGATTTCAAAGCGTACTTTTCTATAATTGCATGGGTGGGATGAAAGTATGTTGGGACACAGTTTTCTTACTTTCTTGTCACCAATCCCCTTTTGTTTATAAGCAAAGTAATAATCTCCCACCTTACTGAACAACAGTCAACAGCCATGATATGCATTTGTGTTGGACTGCAAAGTAAATGACACCTGATGGAAACCAATTTTTACAAATCAGCAAACATAAGGGAAACAGAAACTCATTCATATAAGCACACACATGTGAATAAATATATTTATATATGTATTATATAAATCCCGTTCTGTGTATGTGTGTGTGTGTGTGTAAAAGATTATAAAGCGGTTCTATATTTAAGAGATGAGGAATCGTGTGCATTGTTTACATTATTTACATTTGATGGATATTTGTCCTCATCTTGTTTGTTGTTAACACGTTTCGGCTGATATACCCTCCAACCTCCATCAGGTGTGTTGAGGAAATTTCGAATTTAGGTTCTCATTTCTAAGGTAATTTTCGATGTTATTCTTCTTCTTCTTATTATTATTATTATTATTATATTATTATTATTATTATTATTATTGTTATTATTATTCCTGGGTTACATGGTGAAGTGGGGTAACCCTTTGCAAAATAACTTTCAGAAATTGATTGTCTCCCTTACATCCATTGGTTAAAAAATTATCACAATCTCATCTAATATATAAAATAGAGATGTGCGTGTATTCACTTTTCAAGTGTATTTCTATCTCTCTATGTCTCTCTATCTATATCTCTTTATCCATATCTATCTTTATATGTATCTATCTGTCTATATCTTATCTTATCTATCTGTATCTGTTTTATTTGTCTAACTAGCTAACTCTCTCTCACCCCTCCCTCTATATATATCACTCACTCTTTATTGTTTACACTTTCATTTTTCAGACACTATTGCTTTCACTTTAAGTTCAGTCGCTATTGTTTTCACTGTAAGTTTTCAATCACTGTTTACAAACAACAACGACAAATTACTGACAGAAAGAAGCTCACAATTACTGATGAAAGTAATTTTATACATAATTTACTGAGAGAAGTAACGTCCTAAATTTCACTTTAATTCATACACTTCCTTACATTTGCAGCATTTTGTTTTTTTTTTGTTGTTGGTGGAATTACTGATAAAAGTAAGTTCATAATTTACTGAGAGAAGTAACTTCAAAAATTTCACTTAAATCTGTACACTTAGTTAATTTCCCTAAAAATTTTTAATTTACTTTTGCAACTGTTTTGTGTTTTTCTGTTGTTAATGACTGTTTTGTAGTTCCCTCGCTACTGGCTCTTTGGTTCACTAAGTGACAAATTTAGCTTCAAACCATACAATTCTATATTTTCTGTAAAAATTTCTTATCTGCTTTCTGCCCATCATATTAAGAAATATCTTCGGCACCCGTGTATTTCTGTGTACATATATAACCATGCTTAGAAGGAAAACGTCAACTTTGTCTACAATATCAAGGTCAGCCAAAAGAATGTTTCTGCCCAGGGAAAGAGAGACAGCTGCAGAAAGGGAAGCATACCAAGAAATGAACAGACTGTGCACTACAAAAGACAAAGTATCTCAAAGTGATGAACAGAGCTATGCACAGCTGACAAGGAATAGGATCGCCACTGCAGAATGAAGAGCAGTTGCAACAGTTCAGAGAAGCAACTTCTATGGAGCAGCTTCCAATTATGATCCACCAGTTCATTATGCAGATGACACTAA
Organism: Octopus sinensis; assembly: GCF_006345805.1. Lineage (NCBI taxonomy): Eukaryota > Metazoa > Mollusca > Cephalopoda > Octopoda > Octopodidae > Octopus > Octopus sinensis. The sequence continues at coordinate 80,061,150 of NC_043000.1, forward strand.
AGTTTCCATTGGTGCAATGACAACTGAGTGCATATATTGTAAAGCAAGGAAGTGGCCTGGAGAGAAACCTGCACTATGCTGCAGTGGTGGAAAGGTTAAATTACCTGCAATCCCCTAACCTCCAAAGCCATTGAAGAAACTGTTGTCATCAACTGATCAAGATTCCAAGCACTTCCAAAACAAAATTAGACAATACAACGCTGCACTACAGATGACATCATTTGGAGCCACAAGGAATATAACTGAGCCAGGATTCATGAAAGCTTTCAAGATCCAAGGTCAGATTTATCATCAGATTGGCTCTCTACTACCTCTATTAAAGGAATCACCAAAATCAGCCTTTCATTTTTTATAATCTGTACCTGTTTTGTGGTTACGAAATAAGCTACACAAAACGTGTTTTTGAATTACGTGTATTTACTTTATATCCATATATGAGTTGAAAACTTACTTTTAACATATCAATTAATGTCTATGTTCCATGCTGGCATGGGTTGGAGAGTTATTAATGTGGAAAGTTGGTATCTCAGCTACTAGAAGCTGAGACCTGTGTAATCTAGATGGCATTTTAAAATTTCATTATTCTCTTTAACCCAGGCAATGTACACATACATTGAAGACAAGATATAAATAATGGTCATTACATATTTTTATTGCAATAAAGAAAAATATGTAATTTATATCTGTTTTGTATATTACTGTGTAAAATCCAGTATAACTGGAGCTCAACTATGGATTTACAATATAGAATGGGAATGAACTATAACCTATAACATCAGACCCTGCCACATGAATACATGGAGTTCTTTATTAATATCAACAATGGTGTTAGCCTGGTGTACAAAACAGAGAGCTTATAAAGTATATTGGTAATATATATAGGTAATTCTTCACTAATATCTCTCTCTCTCTTATATATATATATATATATAATATATATATATATATATATATATATATATATATACAAGAGATCAGTGTAGCGCCTATACTAAAATGTAAAGTCCGTTGCCACATCGAAGTGGCTGTTCCATGTCACTACTAGTTTAAACCCAAACAGATTCTTTGCCAGCTGGTTATCTGTCTGACTCTGCACTCTTTATATACAACTAGCAGAGATACCCGGTATTGCTCAGGATTAAAATGGCATAGTTTGTATATATATATATATATATATATATATATGTGGCATCTTGGGCAAGTGTCTTCTGCTATAGCCCCGGGCCGACCAATGCCTTGTGAGTGGATTTGGTAGACGGAAACTGAAAGAAGCCTGTCGTATATATGTATATATATGTATATGTGTGTGTGTTTGTGTGTCTGTGTTTGTCCCCCTAGCATTGCTTGACAACCGATGCTGGTGTGTTTACGTCCCCGTCACTTAGCGGTTCGGCAAAAAGATACCAATAGAATAAGTACTAAAAGGTGGTGCTCCAGCATGGCCGCAGTCAGATGACTGAAACAAGTAAAAGAGTAAAAGAGTAAGAGTATATGTATGTATGTATGTATGTATATATATATATATATATATATATATATGGTTATCCGTAATAATGAAGGGTGAAATTAATTAATTTGGAAAAATTATCAATTACACCAAGTAGTCTTCGGCATGTAAAAGCCTCATTCGAGGAAAATTTAAGTAATACTAAGCAATAAGGGTTTAGCAACGAGTTGCCTTACCACATACCGAATTTAGAAATAGCAGTCAAAGGGTTATAGCTATTTCTTCTACTAAAAAGGGAGATCTCATATAAAAACAGCATTGGAAGGCAGACACAAACAGGTAAGAGAGAATGAATCGACTGCAATCTATCATACATTTTTTTAGTTATCCACGGACGTACGTTTCGAAATCAAGTTTTAAGGAAAGCATAAGAATTAAATATAAATATTAAATAATAAATAATTCCATCTTACCGAAACTTCTTTTCTCTTCAGCGTAGAATAGAATACTATAATCATAAATGATTATATATTGAATTTTGAGATACCAGAAGGCACCAACTCCACTCGTATCAGAGCGAGCTAGAATCCGCAACTGGTATCACCGAATTCAATTTGTGAATGAAACGATTGTGTCAACAGCCCCTTCCCACCCGCGTGTAGCCAAAACAAGATGCTGTGGTCATCTACTGAGATAAAATAATGGTTATCCGTAATAATGAAGGGTGAAATTAATTAATTTGGAAAAATTATCAATTACACCAAGTAGTCTTCGGCATGTAAAAGCCTCATTCGAGGAAAATTTAAGTAATACTAAGCAATAAGGGTTTAGCAACGAGTTGCCTTACCACATACCGAATTTAGAAATAGCAGTCAAAGGGTTATAGCTATTCTTCTACTAAAAAGGGAGATCTCAGTAAAAACAGCATTTGGAAGGCAGACACAAACAGGTAAGAGAGAATGAATCGACTGCAATCTATCATACATTTTTTTAGTTCCACGGACGTACGTTTCGAAATCAAGTTTTAAGGAAAGCATAAGAATTAAATATTAAATATTAAATAATAAATAATTCCATCTTACCGAAACTTCTTTTCTCTTCAGCGTAGAATACTATAATCATAAATGATTATATATTGAATTTTGAGATACCAGAAGGCACCAACTCCACTCAGTATCAGAGCGAGCTAGAATCCGCAACGGGTATCACCGATTCAATTTGTGAATGAAACGATTGTGTCAACAGCCCCTTCCCACCCGCGTGTAGCCAAAACAAGATGCTGTGGTCATCTACTGAGATAAAATATGGTTATCCGTAATAATGAAGGGTGAATTAATTAATTTGGAAAAATTATCAATTACACCAAGTAGTCTTCGGCATGTAAAAGCCTCATTCGAGGAAAATTTAAGTAATACTAAGCAATAAGGGTTAGCAACGAGTTGCCTTACCACATACCGAATTTAGAAATAGCAGTCAAAGGGTTATAGCTATTTCTTCTACTAAAAGGCTGTGACACAATCGTTTCATTCACAAATTGAATTCGGTGATACCAGTTGCGGATTCTAGCTCGCTCTGATACTGAGTGGAGTTGGTGCCTCTGGTATCTCAAAATTCAATATATAATCATTTATGATTATAGTATTCTAGCTGAAGAGAAAAGAAGTTTCGGTAAATGGAATTATTTATTATTTAATATTATATTTTAATTCTTATGCTTTCCTTAAAACTTGGCTTTCGAAACGTACGTCCGTGGATAACTAAAAAAATGTATGATAGATTGCAGTCGATTCATTCTCTCTTACCTGTTTGTGTCTGCCTTCCAAATGCTGTTTTTACTGAGATCTCCTTTTTAGTAGAAGAAATAGCTATAACCTTTGACTGCTATTTCTAAATTCGGTATGTGGTAAGCAACTCGTTGCTAAACCCTTATTGCTTAGTATTACTTAAATTTTCCTCGAATGAGGCTTTTACATGCCGAAGACTACTTGGTGTAATTGATAATTTTTCCAAATTAATTAATTTCACCCTTCATTATTACGGATAACCACCATATTTATCTCAGTAGATGACCACAGAGCATCTTGTTTTGGCTACACGCGGGTGTGAAGGGGCTGTTGACACAATCGTTTCATTCACAAATTGAATTCGGTGATACCAGTTGCGGATTCTAGCTCGCTCTGATACTGAGTGGAGTTGGTGCCTTCTGGTATCTCAAAATTCAATATATAATCATTTATGATTATAGTATTCTACGCTGAAGAGAAAAGAAGTTTCGGTAAGATGGAATTATTTATTATTTAATATTTAATTCTTATGCTTTCCTTAAAACTTGATTTCGAAACGTACGTCCGTGGATAACTAAAAAAATGTATGATAGATTGCAGTCGATTCATTCTCTCTTACCTGTTTGTGTCTGCCTTCCAAATGCTGTTTTTACTGAGATCTCCCTTTTTAGTAGAAGAAATAGCTATAACCCTTTGACTGCTATTTCTAAATTCGGTATGTGGTAAGGCAACTCGTTGCTAAACCCTTATTGCTTAGTATATATATATATATATATATATATATTACAGTTGTGTTGAAACTGGTAATACAGGTAAGTGCAGTATTGATGACAAAATATTTATGGAGTAAATTTTAAAGCTTTGCATAAATGTCAATTTGAGTTAAGCACACAGCAGTTTGGACGGAGTTATCGCTTTTATAAGAATGGGATGGATCATATCTGAAAGCAGCTCCAGGTGTTGCGAAGAAAGAATTTGTATGTGCTCTGTTTCTGAGCATGCCGTTGCAGATGTCTCATCTCCCTTATGTCTTGAGACTCATGCCTTTGGTTTTCTGCACTCCTTGTTGTTTTATATGTGTTTTTGGACAGATTACGCTTTTTCTTTGGTGGCATATTCTTTTCAATATTTTAAACAAAAGTTATGAACATAGGAAAAAATATACATTAATCTCTATTTTTGTAAGCAGTTGTATGTAGTATGTCTATATTTTTGTATGCAGTGCAAATTAAGCAAATATAAGCAAATTGTAAATACCTTGCAACCTTACAATTGCTGCAATAATTCTCATTACATATGTATATGTATGAGTAGATGTATGTGTGTATTTAATAACATATATAACAGGTGCACAAATACACACACTCACAGACACATACACATTCATATACAAAATGAACTTCAATGGTCTTGTCCCACAGGAAATGTTTTTGTTAACTTTTGGATACCCCCTTATATATATATATATATATATATATATATATATATGTATATATGTGTGTGTGTATTTATATGATATATGTATTTGTGTACATATGTGTGTATGTATATATATATATATATATATATATACACACACACACACATATATATATATATATATATATATATACACACATATATATATATTATGGTGTCAAAGACATATTGAAAGTATGATGAACATGGTATTAGTTCAATGTTAGAGAAGTTGAAATGGAGTGTCTTATACATACAAAAATACATACATATATATATATGCATGTGCATATTTACATTTATGCATATACATGTATTTATAGATTATATGTATATATACACTCATCCATACATGCATACATATGCACAAAATTATGTATGTTATTATGTATCTATGTGTAAGTATGCATATGTGTGCATTGGCATGTATGTATAATTTTCATATGACATAAATAATATATTGACGTTTATATTTTCCAGGTGGCAAAAAGCCCCAAATTCTATTAGTGGGAGGAGGGAATGGGCATTATCCTATTGCTGACTCTCTTGAGAGTAATAATGGTATACAGGAATAAAAATGGCATCAACAGGAGTATGGAACTGAATTTGTTGCTGATAATGTGCTTGCCAGAAATATACTGATATTTATTGATTCTTTACTTTAACACATGGTCAAAAAATTTGTTCAAGAAGTGGCATGATCTATTGAATGACCTCATTATACATCTGGTACTTATTTAATGCTGTGAATTTGCAGTAGTGTTGGTGCATTGGTTAAAGCATTTTGCAGCATCTATCTAGCTCTTTGAGTTCAAATCCTGTGAAGCTCAGCTTTGCTTTATATCTGTGTGGGGTTGATAAATAACATGAGTCTGGGGTAGGGATTTAGCAGAGGCATTAGAATGCCTTGTTGCCTTGTATTTAAATTCTGCTCTGGCTTCTTGACTACAATGGAAGAAGCTGGAAACCACCAGGTACACAGCTGTAACTAAGCAAAGATAATATTAGAGCACTCCATGATATTTAACTTGCTGAGAGTAGATGATATTTGAAAATGATGACACAAGCTAACCCTTGGATGAGAGAAAGACTGAATAATTCCATACTTTGGTGCAAGAACACAAACTTGTAAGGAAAGGACTGTGGTGTATGAGATGAGCCTCAATATATTCTTGTATACATTTAAGTAAGCCATGAATGAATGAAAATAATCAAATTAACTTTTATTTTTAATCACAAAACTAATTATATTTAATCTAGTATGAAACAATAATTTTTAAATTGATAAAATTACTACATAAGATTTATTACTTAATCAAATATAGATGGCAGAAATATGGAAATAATGTAAGATATTTTATAATAATAAAAAGTGCATAGCTGGAAAATCAACCCAACTATATATATTTGGTTGTTATTCAAGCATTCACTCAACTGATGCAAAGCAAAATTAATTTCAATCTTGGATATACAAAGTGGTACTAGAGGACCAATTGGAATATATTTCATCTGCTCTTAACCATTTCATTTGTTTGCATACACCCAAATATGTGTGTGTGCATAAAGATCAGCATCATCATCTCTGTCTGTCTGTCTGTATATATATATATATATATATATATATATATATATATATCTGGTAGAGTTGGCTATAGCCTAGTCACCCGTATAGTTAACCAGTTGATACACGAAGGAGTCATTACCAATGACTGGTGTAGCAGCATAATAGTTAACTGCTACAAAGGTAAAGGTGACACCCTAGATACAAATAACTACAGGGGTATCAAGCTGTTGGATCAGGTAATGAAGGTTACGGAGAGGGTCATAGCCCAACTAATTAGAGAGAGAATTAGTTTAGATGAGATGCAGTTTGGGTTCATGCCAGGGAAAAGTACCACTGATACTATATTCCTAGTAAGACAGCTGCAGGAGAAATACCTAGCCAAAGATAAGCCCCTGTACCTGGCTTTTGTTGACTTGGAGAAAGCCTGATCCCTTATCTGGTGGTCAATGAGGAAACTAGGGATAAATGAATGGTTAGTGAGAGCTGTGCGAGCCATGTACAGGGACGCTGCTAGTAAGGTGAGGGTTGGCAACGAGTACAGTGAAGAATTCCGGGTTAGAGGTAGGGGTCCACCAGGGTTCAGTCCTCAGTCCCCTCCTATTTATCATAGTCCTCCAGGCAATAACGGAGGAATTCAAGACAGGATGCCCCTGGGAACTCCTCTATGCTGATGACTTTGCTCTAATTGCTGAGTCACTATCAGAACTGGAGGAGAAGTTCCAGGTGTGGAAGCAAGGATTAGAATCGAAGGGCCTTAGAGTCAACCTAGCTAAAACCAAAGTCCTAATGAGTAGAAAGGTAGACAAATCACAAACGCCTTCAGATAGATTGCCCTGCTCGATCTGTAGAAAAGGCATTGGTAGAAACTCTATAAGATGCTCCAAGTGTAAGCTATGGACACATAAGAGGTGCAGCAATGTCAAAGGAAGGCTAACTGGGAAAATAGTTTTTGTATGTGGCAGATGCTCAGGAGCAATAAACACTGAAAATGCGCAGAGACCAACTTCCACCACATCCCAGGGAGAAAAACTAGAAATAGTTGATAGCTTCCGTTACCTAGGTGACCAAGTCAGTAGCGGGGATGGGTGTGCTGAAAGTGTAACTGCTAGAGTAAGAATAGCCTGGGTAAAGTTCAGAGAGCTCTTGCCTCTGCTGGTGACAAAAGGCCTCTCGCTCAGAGTAAAGGGCAGACTGTATGACGCATGAATACGAACAGCCATGCTACATGGTAGTGAAACAATGGCCGTGACTGCTGAGGATATGCGTAAGCTCACAAGAAATAAAGCCAGTATGCTCCGATGGATGTGTAATGTCTCTTCATACTCGACAGAGTGTAAGTACCTTGAGAGAAAAGTTTGACCTAAGAAGCATCAGCTGTGGTGTGCAAGAGAGACGTTTGCACTGGTATGGTCAAGTGACAAGAATGAATGAAGATAGTTGCGTGAAAAACCTGGGATGAGGTGGTGAAGCATGACCTTCGAACTTTAGGTCTCACCGAGGAAATGACTAGAGACCGAGACCTATGGAAGTATGCTGTGTGCGAGAAGACCCGGCAGAACAAGTGAGACCATAACCCATGACCTCTACCTGGAATGTAGCCAGTCCACTCATGCATACCTTTCCTTCTTGGGACACAAACTCTACTTGTGAAGACCTGTTGAGGCAAGTGAGAATCAAAATTGAAATCGATCAACATCAATGGAAATTGTATCAGGCGAACCATCTGAATGTGGCCATTGCCAGCACCACCCCGACGGGCCTCTGTGCCGGTGGCATGTAAAAAGCACCATCTGATCGTGGCCGTTGCCAGCCTCGCCCGGCCCCTGTGCCGGTGGCACGTAAAAAGCACCATCCGACTGTGGCCGTTTAGCAGCCTCGTCTGGCACCTGTGCCGGTGGCACATAAAAAGCACCCACTACACTCATGGAGTGGTTGGTGTTAGGAAGGGCATCCAGCTCTAGAAACATTGCCAGACAGACTGGGCCTGGTGCAGCCTTCTGGCTTCCCAGACCCCAGTTGAACCGTCCAACCCATGCTAGCATGGAAAGCGGACGCTAAATGATGATGATGATATATATATATATATATATATATATACAGTATTAATGAAATAAATGGAATAAAAGATTTTATTTAGTATGACACTTGTTTCAACCCGTTCTGGGTCTCTTTGAGTATATAAATAAATAAAAAAATAAAAAGTCTCACTAGAGATTTATGATTCGGTTTTATGTACTGCTGTATGTGTTATACTAAATAAGATCCTTTATTCCATCTATTTTATTAATACTATGAAGTTCCTGCAATAATACTATGAATACTATGAATACTATGAAGTTCCTGCAATAAATCTACGGATAACAACAGGTAATTGAAACTGTGCTGGTGCTTTACTCATCGTCTACTTATACATTTTGTATAATTTCTCCATTATATATATATGGAAAAAAAGTCAAGGTAGAAAATGCTAAAACAATTTTCTAAAAAACATTTCAGTACCGGTTTCAGTCATTGAGACATTTTCAACTGTAAGTATGCAAAACAATTAAATTTTGAAAAAATTAAAAGAAAAGTTTTTTAAAAGAATATTTGCATAGTATTCAAATACAAGGGGCATTTTCCTTGTTTCTGCCTGTCTCTGACTCTCTTGTTTTCTCTTGTGGGTTCGAGGTCAACTGTGGAGGGAGCCAGTGCTAGAGGTAGACCCAGGGAGACATGGGATGAGATGATGAAGCAGGATATTTGAACGTTGAGCCTCACAGAGGCAATGACTAGTGACCGAGACCTTTAGTGATGTGCTTGAGAGGACCCATCAAGTGCACCCGTGCTGATGGCATATAAAGAACATCTTTTGAGTGCTGGGCCCTCATGGAAGCAAAGTGGCTTAGTTCATTTCAAGTGTTGGGCCTCATGGAGGCAATGACCAAGACTCTTGGCATTGTGTCATGCTTGAGAAGAAGACCCATCAAGCCAAACAAAATTACAGTCATGGCAGATACTGGTGTCACACAAATTGGCACTTGTGCCAGTAGCATGTAAATGCACTCCAGTATCACACAAATGGCACCCGTGCCCGTGGCACCTCAAGCACCCATTACACTCTTGGAGTGGTTGGTGTCAGGAAGGGCATCCAGCCATAGAAAAACCATGCTCAATCACACTGGAGTCTGGTGCAGCCTTCCAGTTTGCCAGCCCAGTCAAACCATTGAACCCATGCCAGCATGGAGAGTGGACGTTAAATGATAATGATGATGATGATGATGACATACATTCATCATCATCATCATCGTCATCGTCATCATCATCATATAATATCCATTTTCCATGCTGGCATGGGTTGGACGGTTTGACTGAAAACTGGTAAGCTGGGGAGCTGCACTAGGTTCCAGTCTGATATGGCATGGTTTCTATGGCTAGATGCACTTCCTAATTCAAACCACTCCAAGATTGTAGTGGGTATTCTTTATGTACCAGTTACATAACACTGGCATTGTCTACACTACAATCTCATTTGGCTTGCCAGGTCTTCTCAAGCGGTCTCAGTCACTTGTCGCTCTCTCCATGAGGACCAACTTTTGAAGGGTGTTTTTCACATTTCACTGGTATGGGTGCCTGTTACACAACAGTGGCTTTGGCCATGATTATGATTTCACTTGGTTTGATGGGTCTTCTGAAGCAAGCATATCGCCAAATGTTTGAAGGGTGCTTTTTACATGCCACCAGCATGGGTGCCAGTTACACGACACTCATCAGTCACAACTATGATTTCACTTGGATTGGCAGGTCTTCTCAAGCATGGCATATCATGAAAGGTCTCGGTCACTTGTCATTGCTTCTGCGAGGCCCAACATTTGAAGATCATGCTTCACCACATTGTCTCAGGTCTCCTGAGTCTACCTTTTCCACTGGTTTCTTCCACCATTAGAGAACGGTAGTTCTTCACACAGCTGTCTGTGTTCATACACAAGCACACACACGAAATGTTATAATGTAAACCACAAGTTTCATGAAATGCATCTACTCAGAGTATCATGGCTGAAACATTTATTTTGCCATTTTTCAAGCTGAGAGCAATATGGTTTGACAGTTGCTTTAAAGCAGGTGATGTTTAAACCACAGAACGCTTGTAAGAAAGAAGACAGGAAGAAAACCATAGGGTAGATAACCATTATTACAACAGACAGCGATAAGTATACCCACGCCACCAACCCCGTCAGTGTTCCCTGCCCAGAAAATCTTGTACCTGCGTTCCTTGCCTGTGAGGAACCTAGCTGATCCTCCTCTCCACCTTATTTCTTGCATGCAACATATATCCACACATCTCCGTTCAAGCATCTCGACTATCTCACCAGACCTACCTTTCAGAGTGCCAACGTTGAGGGTGCCAACCCTGAGGGTGTGGAAGGCATGGGCTCTAGAGACCCTGGGACGGTGGACAGTAGCTTCGTGTACCTGAAAAGAAAGCTCGCATTTGGCAGAATCATGTGAAGAAATGAAGTAGTAAAGTAGCCTTCAGTACAACCTGCATAAAGCTAGCCTTTCATATTTTGCACTGTATGGACATTACCTTACATAGGTCGAGACTAGGGGTAGGGATGGTGAGAGCATTTGCAGTCTTCATGGGAAGCAACCCCAGAATGGCAGAGAATAGGAACTTCCGGCATGCGTGGTGGGAGTGGGAGGGCGGGTGCACCGTAGCTGAGTAAAGAGGTTCTGTTAATCGTGAGCTAGCAAATGGGTTTGTATGAATCGGGAGACAATACTAAAAAAAAAATTGAAAAATCAGAGTGGCTATGAACCTGGAGACAAGTCTAAACGAAAAAAATGTTTGAGCTAGACAGGGTAATGAGGGATACTGAAGAATGAGTGACAATACAATGAGATGGAAATTGAAGAATAGAGAAAGAATAAGGATAAGTGCAAGAAAGAAGGTAGTCGTAGCGAGGTTGGACGATTCACTTAACTTTTAGCCATTCATGATCTGTGCGTATTCTTTAGATATTTTGAAGCGAGTGGGATTAACGATAAATGCGATGGCTCTTTTATGTATGGCGATGATGGTTTTGGGGAGGGGGGGGCCATAGAGGACCATGGCGATGATGGTTATGGAAGGGGGGACATAGCGAGAGAGAGATACGGTTAGTTAGAGAGAGAGGTCAAGGAACACGTGACAATAAGCGGTGTTGAGGGATTTTGACTGGGGACGGCATTGTCGATAAAAACATTAGATAAATAGGTTGAAAATCAGAGAAAATCAGAGGGAATATCATTATTGATAGCTAATATAACACCGTAGCTGAGTAAAGAGGTTCTGTTAATCGTGAGCTAGCAAATGGGTTTGTATGAATCGGGAGACAATACTAAACGAAAAATTGAAAAATCAGAGTGGCTATGAACCTGGAGACAAGTCTAAACGAAAAAAAATGTTTGAGCTAGACAGGGTAATGAGGGAATACTGAAAGAATGAGTGACAATACAATGAGATGGAAATTGAAGAATAGAGAAAGAATAAGGATAAGTGCAAGAAAGAAGGTAGTCGTAGAGAGGTTGGACGATTCACTTAACTTTTAGCCATTCATGATCTGTGCGTATTCTTTAGATATTTTGAAGCGAGTGGGGTTAACGATAAATGCGATGGCTCTTTTATGTATGGCGATGATGGTTTTGGGGAGGGGGGGGCATAGAGGACCATGGCGATGATGGTTATGGGAAGGGGGGACATAGCGAGAGAGAGATACGGTTAGTTAGAGAGAGAGGTCAAGGGACACGTGACAATAAGCGGTGTGAGGGAATTTGACTGGGGACGGCATTGTCGATAAATAAACATTAGATAAATAGGTTTGAAAATCAGAAAAATCAGAGGGAATATCATTATTGATAGCTAATATAACACCGTAGCTGAGTAAAGAGGTTCTGTTAATCGTGAGCTAGCAAATGGGTTTGTATGAATCGGGAGACAATACTAAACGAAAAATTGAAAAATCAGAGTGGCTATGAACCTGGAGACAAGTCTAAACGAAAAAAATGTTTGAGCTAGACAGGGTAATGAGGGAATACTGAAAGAATGAGTGACAATACAATGAGATGGAAATTGAAGAATAGAGAAAGAATAAGGATAAGTGCAAGAAAGAAGGTAGTCGTAGCGAGGTTGGACGATTCACTTAACTTTTAGCCATTCATGATCTATGCGTATTCTTTAGATATTTTGAAGCGAGTGGGTATTTCTTTATTATGATTATATAATCACACATAGAAGGACAAATACAGGACATACATGCAAAAAACAGTTAAGAGATTCGTTTTAAAAATTTTCATTTACATTTGGATTATAAAAATAAAAATAAATGTCCTTTACATTACTAGTAGAACAACCACAGTACATAACTGGAGCTTCTGACACCCGGCAACTTATGAGGCCCTGCAGCTTCCACTTCCTCTCTCTCCTCCATGGTCAAGCTGGGTTTCTGACACCCACCTTTTTTCCACTTCCTTCCATCTTTTCTCATACAACGCCGCGGTAAGATCCTCTTTTCCAGCCCCATTTTGCTCTTCAGATGATATCTGAAGTAAGTGAGCAAGCTGGGGCCGGAGACAAAGGATCCTATCGCGGCTCCTTCCATTCTCGTTCTCCACATGCATTCTTTACTACTGCAACCGTGCAGTGAAAACATGCCTCACCTTCCTTCGAGAGTCCAGTTGGCGGTATCATCTTAATCATAGACTCAGCCGACAGCTGTACTCGTCCCAGATGCGATAACACGTGTTCTGCGTAACTTATCAAGTCGGACAACTTCCGACAGTGAACAAAAGCGTGCTGGACGGTTTCATCGTCCAACTCGCACCTTGGACACGTCGGTGGCACTGAAACTCCGTGCCGTGATAACTTCTCGCGAACAGGTAAAGCATTCCTATAACACTGCCAGGCCAGGGATCTTTGGAAATTATCCAAATACCCCGACCTGAACGTTTTTTTAAACAGGTTGGCAAGCTGGTCTTCATCAAACCCCAGAGCCCCTCCTAGGACGTCGTCGTTTTTTGCCTCTACCAGCCCTCTATAAAATACCGAGGTGGTATTTCCGCAGCCGGCCTTGCCCGCCTTGTGGATCAGCGTGAGTGCCTGTCGGCACTCCTTTTGCCATGGAGTCAGTTTCCATCTTTTGATGTAACCGGGTTTAAAATTCACTAAGGAGGCCGGTCTCGGGAAAAATCCCCCTGCCAGCGGACTCCACACCTTATCACCTTCCAGGTGGTGCCAGAGATGCCTTAGCCTCAACGCATGTCTGCGCATCATCAACCAAGGCATTCCTAGCCCACCCTTTAACGGTTCCTGGCAGCAAACGGAGCGCCTCACAAGTGGCCTTCCTCCTTTCCACAAAAAGCGGAAAAGGATTCGCTCCAACTTGTTAAGCCATGAATCGGGGCAAGGGACAACGGTCAGGCGGTAAGTGATTACAGATGCAATGAACATCTGCACCACCTCCGCCTTTCCTTTCAAGGACAGAAACCTTCCGGACCAGGTCCGTACTATGGCTTCCACCTTGCTTGTCACCTCACTCCAGTTCTTCTCCGTTTGGGAGTCTGGCCAAAACCAAACTCCCAGCAACTTAACAGGGCCATCCGTCCAGTGTCCCACGACACTGGACGATATCGACTTGCTCCTCCAGGTGCCGAGGCGCAAGCCAACCGATTGTCCTTGTTAACCTTTGCTCCTGCCACCGCCTCGTATCCTCTGATAGCCTCCTCTACACAAGGTAGTTGGGCCTCTTTGGACACGATGAGGGTGACGTCATCCGCATAAGCAGTAACCGTCCTCCCACCTCCGATTTCATCCGAGTTACTCCCCAGCCTCTCCAACTTTCGCAGCAATGGCTCAAGAGCCAATACGTACAAAAGTGGTGACAAGGGGCACCCCTGACGCACTGAACACTCGATCGAAAACGGTTCCGTTAGGTAACCGTTTATCTGGACGGTGGACTTGATGCCGCTATACATAGCGGAGATCCACCGCGAAATTCAGGGCCCAGCCAGCCGCTTCGAGGACCGTCGCCAGGTACCCATGGTCTACCCTATCGAAGGCTTTACTTTGGTCTAAATGGACCATTACCCCGCCTTTGCCGGCTAATTTACCCACCCTATCTAAGGTGTAGCGTATAAGGTGAAGGTTGTCCTGGATCGACCTGCCTGGAATTGCACATGTCTGTGCTCTCCCTACAAGTTTCTCCACGACAACCGTCAACCTTTTTGCCAACACCTTGGCCAAAATCTTTAACTCTACATTAAGTAGAGTTATGGGCCTGTAGTTACTGATGTTATCCCCCTTGCTCGGGTCTTTCTGGATTAGCGTCACCACTCCCCGGCTTACAGAACTGGGAATTCTCCCATTCTGCTGCCAGTTCGTGTAGACGCCCGCCAGTATTCCCCCGAACAAGTCCGGCATACTTTGGTAAAACTCGTAGGGCAGACCATCCAACCCCGGCGACTTCTCCCCGGCGCATCCGGCCAGTATCTCCTTTATCTCCGCGGGAGTGATCGCTCCTTCACAGCACTCCACCTCACGCCCCGCGAGCCGCGGTCCGCCGGCTAGGAAGTCCTTTAAGGCTCTCCCCCGATCCAGCGAACCACCACCCCCGAACACGCGGGCGAAATGCTGGTGAAGAAACTTTTGCATCTCCTCCTGTCCATAGATCTTTTGTCCCTGTTCGTCAGTCAAAGATTTGATTGAGGCTCTGTTGCCTCTCTGACTCTCCACACGACGGGCCCATCCGGCCACGTTAATACCTTCTCGTTTCCCAGCGCGCAGCTTAGCTCTGACTCTGCAACCTTCGTGTTGGAGTTAAGGTGACGGTACAATACCGTCCTTGCCGCCAACACTCCGGATGCAGAGCCAGCTTCCATTGCCTCGTCTAGATTCTTAACTAAATCGCCCTCTAGACTAGCCCTATCTATCCTTAGCTGATTGCTAAATCTAACGGACTCTAAACGAATGGCTCTTTTGAGGGCGTGCCACCATCTATTGTTAATGATGGTGCCACACAATGCCCTCTGAACTAACACCTTAATCCGGGTACGGAAGTCTTCACAATTCAAAATAGCCTTGTTCAGCTTCCAGTACCCGGGTCCCTGTCTATGACACTTGTCTAATTGCATCTCACACGTCACAAATTTGTGATCCGAGTAAGGTACAATATGAAATTGTGGACAACTAAACGTATCCTTATCTCTTTTCTTAATAAATATCCTATCTAGATACGATCTGTGTGAGCCGTCGTTGTTACTCCACGTCCACTGTGGAACGCTCGGCTCATCCAGTCGGTAACGGTCCACTAGATCAAAGCTCTCTAGTAGACCCTTGAGGCTAGGGTTCCCCTTCCTATTGGTTGAGCCAACATTGTCGATGTGCGCTTCAAGGACAGTGTTAAAGTCCCCTACTAGGATTACTGTTTTCGACGTCGCTAAAAAGGGCTCCAGGTTCCGAAAAAAACCCGTCTGTCTACCCTCGTTCGGGGCGTAGACAGCTACAACCTGAAGGACTGTTTACTTACGTGAGTCACATCCAGGACAACCAGCCTGCCTTCTAGATCCAGAAGAAAGACAGTACTTACCTGCAAGTCCAAGCTCTTCCTGATGAAGACTGCCACGCCTCTGCCTCTTCCTCGGCTAGGAGAAATAAATTTCTCGAAACCATTTAGAAGAGGCGAGAACGCTTGGGTCTCGCTCATCTTGGACTCGGTTGCAATAGCAATATCTACACCATGTGTCGTGAGGTCGTTCAGGAAACAAATTTGTTTCCGTTTCGACCCCATTCCACGTACATTTATACAACCCAGCTTAGCCATTGTAGGTTAGAGAGAAAAATGAATGTACTCACGGTTGGGAAAGGAGCATGACAGTTTAAATCTGCCTGCTTCCCCTTCTTCCGCTGCTGCAGGGCTCTTGACCGGCGTTGCCACTGGGCTCTGGGTGGGTGTGGTTGCCGGGGTTATTATCAGTTTGCCCTCCATTACCTCTTTGGTCACGTCTCTTATTAGACGGTTCCTCAGATGTTCCTGAAGAACCTCCTCCTTCCACTCGTCCTCCCCTACCTTCGCGAAGCGAGCGGTTGCTTTCACATCTGTGGCTCTACTATACAATACAAATCTTGAAAATTTACAGCACTTATACACTCTTTCATTTTTCTCGTCGAAAGCTATGATCCTCTCGTTCTTCTGTAAACACTTTTTTATGTCTTGTTTTATGGGGAGGGGCTTGGCAAACTGTTTTCCAATGAAAACAGTGCCATGGGGGTAGGGTTGGGGGATTTGCTTGGTGTGTGTGTCTGCTGTGTTTGCTGTTTTTTTCTTTGTTTGGGGAGGGGAGTCCTGGGTATTATCCTTTTTTCTTTTATGAGTGACTTGTGTGTAGTCCATTGGTTCTGTATGGTCCGTTTTTGTTTCCGTACTTGTCTTCGTCTTTTTGTTGTCTTTTCCTGTTTCCTCCCCTTCAGTGTTAGGGACACTTTGAGGAGGCGCTTCTTCTGTTCTCTTCTTTTTTATACAATTTGATCGGACGTGACCCTTCTCTCCACACTTGAAGCATCTGGGTCTACGTCCCTCTACCGAAACTCTCATGGACGTACCGTCCTCATTGAAGATTCTATCGGGCAGGTTTTCTAGGATTTTGTTCTCCGCCTGCACGAGGAGCTCCAGGGTCTGACCCTTCCACCGCACCACCTCTTTCCTTCTCATCTGCAGTATCGATATCTCTCGTTCAATGTTGTGCAGGACCGCCGCTGCTACCCACATGATGTCGTACCCTCTGGGTATGTCTTCTACCAGTAACTTCGCTGTACGCTTCCCCATGTACGAGGGTAGCAGCATGATGTCGTCGTTTTTTAGGGTCAACGACGACACCTCTCTCGCTACCTCGGCTGTGTCGAAATGTGCCTCGACTGTAGCACTGCGTGCACCTCTAACGACATGACGGATTTTGTCCCACACCGGGGACAGGCACTTTTCTACCATTTCATTCTTTACATCCATTATCTTCTTCTCTTTGAAGCTGTATACCTTGTAAATAACTATTCTCTCCTTAATCTCTTGTACCTTTGCCTGCGGCGGTACAAGCTTTATCTCGCCTCCTTCACTTTTACCAGGTTCCTGAATTCGTACAATTGTTCAATTTTAAACTCGACATCCATCATGGCGCCGCCCACCGCGGCCGAGAATGACTGTTGGGTACTTCCTTTTCCATATTTTCACTTTTTCCCATCACGGGAAAATCCTTCTTCGACGTCAAGTCGAAATCCATCACCTCGAAGGTAATAAAAAATGCAGGTAATACAAAATTTTCTGCCCCGTAGGGCGAAAATTACCGTTTTACAACGGGCACTGTTCAAAACAGTTAGCACAAACAATAGTAGCACCAATCCGAACTCTCTTAAATGAAGGCAGCAATTTCTCACAACGCAAATGAACAGTAACTCGAGACTAGAATCGAGAAGTTTTGAAGCGAGTGGGGTTAACGATAAATGCGATGGCTCTTTTATGTATGGCGATGATGGTTTTGGGGAGGGGGGGGCATAGAGGACCATGGCGATGATGGTTATGGGAGGGGGGACATAGCGAGAGAGAGATACGGTTAGTTAGAGAGAGAGGTCAGGGACACGTGACAATAAGCAGTGTGAGGGAATTTGACTGGGGACGGCATTGTCGATAAATAAACATTAGATAAATAGGTTTGAAAATCAGAAAAATCAGAGGGAATATCATTATTGATAGCTAATATAACACCGTAGCTGAGTAAAGAGGTTCTGTTAATCGTGAGCTAGCAAATGGGTTTGTATGAATCGGGAGACAATACTAAACGAAAAATTGAAAAATCAGAGTGGCTATGAACCTGGAGACAAGTCTAAACGAAAAAAAAATGTTTGAGCTAGACAGGGTAATGAGGGAATACTGAAAGAATGAGTGACAATACAATGAGATGGAAATTGAAGAATAGAGAAAGAATAAGGATAAGTGCAAGAAAGAAGGTAGTCGTAGCGAGGTTGGACGATTCACTTAACTTTTAGCCATTCATGATCTGTGCGTATTCTTTAGATATTTTGAAGCGAGTGGGGTAACGATAAATGCGATGGCTCTTTTATGTATGGCGATGATGGTTTTGGGGAGGGGGGGGCATAGAGGACCATGGCGATGATGGTTATGGGAAGGGGGGACATAGCGAGAGAGAGATACGGTTAGTTAGAGAGAGAGGTCAAGGGACACGTGACAATAAGCGGTGTGAGGGAATTTGACTGGGGACGGCATTGTCGATAAATAAACATTAGATAAATAGGTTTGAAAATCAGAAAAATCAGAGGGAATATCATTATTGATAGCTAATATAACACCGTAGCTGAGTAAAGAGGTTCTGTTAATCGTGAGCTAGCAAATGGGTTTGTTTGTGAATCGGGAGACAATACTAAACGAAAAATTGAAAAATCAGAGTGGCTATGAACCTGGAGACAAGTCTAAACGAAAAAAAATGTTTGAGCTAGACAGGGTAATGAGGGAATACTGAAAGAATGAGTGACAATACAATGAGATGGAAATTGAAGAATAGAGAAAGAATAAGGATAAGTGCAAGAAAGAAGGTAGTCGTAGCGAGGTTGGACGATTCACTTAACTTTTAGCCATTCATGATCTGTGCGTATTCTTTAGATATTTTGAAGCGAGTGGGGTTAACGATAAATAGTGATCAAATTTATTACTGTCACCTACCATAAGTTAGTTCTCAGGAATTGTAGGAAAAATTATGGATGTAATGGTGCACTATATAGTTTGGCTCACAATTTTTTTGTAACTTGAAAAATTATACATATATATATATATATATATATATCATAAACTATATAGTTTGTGAGCCAAACTATATAGTGCACCATTACATCCATAATTTTTCCTACAATTCCTGATAACTAACTTATGGTAGGTGACAGTAATAAATTTGATCACTATAACATGCCCAGCTTAGAGCCACATTGTAATCTCTCCTATTGCAGACCTGAAAGGAGAAAGATAGGATAAAATCTCTGAAGAAAACATCAAGGTATTTTCTTTGTCACCACTGTTTGGACAGTGAATATCTGGAGACTGCAAGAAGAGCATTATCCCTGTGCAGTCTTAAACCTAGGTTCAGGAAACCCCCATCAGTATTATGAGTTATATATATATATTTATATTTACATACACACATGCATACATACACATATACATTTTTCATCTTTTACTTACTTCAGTCACTTGACTGCAGCCATACTGGAGCACTGCCTTGAAAGGTTTTGGTTGAACAAACTGACCCCAGGACTTACTTTTTAAATCTTGGTACTTATTCTATCGGTCACTTTTGCTGAACTGCTAAGATATGGAGACATAAACACCCAACACCAGTTGTCAAGTGGTGGTGGGGGAGAAACACAAAGACATGCACACATAAATATGTATGTGTGTATGTAAGTATATATATATATATATATATATATAATATATATATATATATGTATGCATATGCAATGGGCTTCTTTCAGTTTCTGTCTACAAAATCCACCCACAAGACTTTGGTTGGTCTGAGTCCATAGTTGAAGACACTTGCCCAAGGTGCCACAGTAGGACTGAACCCTAAACCATGTGGTTGAGAAGCAAGATTCTTACCACACACATAGCACCAGTCCTATTCTCTTTTTCTTCCAATAATATTTATTAGAGATGTTTAAGGTATACATACATACATACATACATACAGGCAGACAGACAGACAGACAGACATGCATGCATACTTACATACATACATACATACATACATACATACATACATACATGTATGTACATATATATGCACACATATATTTAATGTACACAGTATAAAGGTAAAATAGGTTTTTGCTGTGAAGACACATTTCTAGATAGGCTTTATAACACACACTGTATCTCCAAACAATCTTCAGGCTCTGAATATATGGTCTGTTCTATTCGAAAATCAGAAAATTACAAGAAAAAAATGAGAAGGTTGACAGAAAAGAGTGAATAAAAGTAGGAGAAGGAAAGAAAGAAAATTAGAGTTACATTCCTTTTGACTGTAGAAGTCATAATTAAACTAGTTGTTGTAGAATAATTCAATGGAGTGGGGTCCAAAGTCTGCAAGACAACTACTCAATCAGGAGAGGGTGATATCCTCCAGTTCGCAAGAAAGCAATTTGTCCACATGTTTGCATTTGCTGAAAATTTTGGATCTGGAATTAAGTAGTGCAGTGGAATTCTTATATTCAAAAAGAATATGTGATCTACACACATACATCCATTTAAACATGCCATGGATTTCTCTATGTTTCTCTACTTGATTGTGTGTGCTCTGTAGTTGGTCTTCAAACCCCGTAAGTCGTTAACCAACTTAGTAGCTTTACTTTTGTCGATATGCCAGAAAGAAGATTGATGGTTTGCATAATGACTTTTGAAATTGTCTTTGCATAAACTTTGCATAAACTTTGTCTTTTGAGTTAGGTTATCTTGAAGTGTTGCTAGCACTTCTGCCTCACAGAAAATAGAGTTTATCATACATGCCTAGTCAAATGGGTGAGCTTCAGAGTCTCAATATTTACAACTGAGAGTGGACTTTTGGTGATGCTTATGAGTGATAATATTCTTCATATTGAGGCAGCATTTGTATGATATTTTAATCAAGTATCGGTTAAAAATCTTCCTGCAGTTATGGTTTAATGAGAAATGCTAAAAGAGACAAAATTTCATACTGATGTTAGTTTTAACATTTAGATAAGCATTTTCCATGGGAAACTGATTGTAAGATAATGATGATGAAGTTAATGATGATGAGGTAGAGGTGGAAGAATAGAATGCTTGTAATGATATATATATATTCCGTGCCGGTGGCACGTAAAAAGCACCCACTACACTCATGGAGTGGTTGGCGTTAGGAAGGGCATCCAGCCGTAGAAACATTGCCAGATCAGACTGGACCTGGTGCAGCCTTCTGGCTTCCCAGACCCCAGTTGTACCGTCCAACCCATGCCAGCATGGAAAGCGGACGCTAAACGATGATGATGATGATGATGATATATATATACATATATATATACAAGTACACAATTGACTATTTGAATATTAAGATATATAAATGTATATACATATTTATATTAATATGCTTATACATATATATTAATATGAATATGTATGCACACACACATATCAATACATATATACACATGTGTGTACATATGTATTATATATATTTTATAGTTCAGACTATATTTGCTTTGACCCCTGTATATTGCAATACACACAATATATGATTATAAAATATACAATAAATGCATAAAATAAATTTGTAAAACTTGTAAAACAAACAATGTTAAAAGGCACTTTACATCCAATTTTCCATGCTTGCATGACTAGATAGTTCAATGGTTGGAACAATTGCCTTCACAATTGGACGGATACCATTGCCTTCCGCTAATCATTCAGCTGTTATGTACGAACTGGAGCCTGTCATTTATTCAGTCAGGCAATATGGGATAAGCAGAGTTATGTGCCTTGATCACAGGTGCAATACCATAGGAGCAGCAGTAGGAAGTGAACCTTTACTGCACACACACACACACACACACACACGCATAAATGCATACATGCACACAAACACACATTAATATAAATGTATATACATGTGTGTGTGTATATATATATGTGCATGTGTATATATATATATATGCATATGTGTGTGTATATATATGTATATATGTGTGTGTGTGTGTGTATATATATATATACACATACACACAGACATGCACACACACTCACATGTGTGTGTGTGTTTATATCCCAGGTTGCCCAGGTAAAGCTCAAACTAAGAGATTAACAAGATTAATGTTAGTTAATAATTCAATTTATCCTCACCATTTAATGTTTTCATACTGTTTTGGTCTTTAAACATTCCTTTTGATCTATTTCAGAACTTTTAAATATTTTGTAAATCATGTAGAAAATACTTTAAAGATTTTACTTGAATTATTAATGGATATATCTGTATGTACATATATATATGTGAATATGCGTATGTGGGCATATGTAAATATTCAAACACACATGTGTACAAACATGCACAAGCACACATATTTGCATTATATATATATATGTATATCTGTGTGTGTATGTATATATACATACACAAATTTATCTATAAATATATATTTATCTGTATACACAGACACACATATATGTGTATATATATATATATATATATATATATATATATATATATATATATATAGATATATATTATTTACACATATGTACACAAATATCAGTACATATACCTTCATACACATACACTCACATATGTATTTGTGTGTATACTATACAAATTTAGAATCTGTGCATACCTTAAATATGGTGAAAATAGTCTATTGTTGTGTAAAAATGGTTTGATTAATATACTTTCAAACACAACTCCTTCTGACTAAAGTTATCTTCCAGTAAATTTCTGGGTCCTAGAACCCCCAAAACAGAAGAATGTTGTCACTGATTTTTATCATCAAAGTCAAGTATTTTACAAATTCACAAAGAAAATAAGAATAAGAGAGGAAGTTGAAAAAGATGGAGTGAAATATATAGAAATGACTAAACTAGACAAAGTTAAATATTGATACATACTGAGAGAGACTATAAGAGAGAGAGGATTTAGGAAAAAAAGGGAAAAAACCTAGATGGAAATGGATGAGAAATGAAAAAGAAACAGGAGGTTAATAGAATAAAATGAAAGCATGTGTGTGTGTGTGTGTGTGTGTGTGTGTGTGTGTGTGTGTGTGTGAGTGTGTATGTGCGTTTGTGTGTGTGTGTGTTTGTGTGTGTGTGTGTATGCATGTGCGTGCGTGTGTGTGATTTTGCTTGTTTGAGTTTGTGTCATAGATACATATCAAACACACCTGCACACGAATACACAAGCATACTCACAAACACTCGTGCATACACGTGAATGCACATACACATAATAACATGTACTTCCACAGATGTTCAGATTAAACTGTATACATATATTTTTAGTATATCATATATATTTTTTTACTGACTTCAGTGAAGGCACATGGCTTAATGGTTAGGGTATTTGGCTCATGTTCATAAGGTTGTGAGTTGGATTCCAAGTGACACACTGTATCCTCAAACAAGATACTTTATTTGCATTGCTCCAGTTCATTCAATTAGCAAAAATGAGCTGTACCTGTATTTCAAAGGGCTACCCTTGTTACATCTGTGTAATCTTGAATCTCCGTGAGTACTACATTAAGGGTATGCAAGTTTGTGGAGTACTCAGCCACTTGCACATTAATCACACAAACAGGTTGTTCCATTGATCAGATCAACTGGAACATTCATTGCTGTAACTGACTGAGTGCCAGTTATATACATGTGTGTGTGGTGCGTGTGTGTGAGCATGCGTATGTGTGTAATATATATATATGTGCATATACTTATATTCGTGAGTGTGTGTGTGTATGTATGTATGCTTATATAGGTATGCTAGATTATTTGTTTTGTGAAAATGTAAAGGTCAGTCTGATGTTCAATTTATTTTTGTTCTACGAGGGACGTTCAATAAGTAATGCCCCTGACTCACTTGCGTTTGTTTGATCTAGCTGAAATTTTGCTTGTGCAATTATTTATATCTCTATAGATTAAGTGGCAAATTAAAGCTCTGAACTAATTGTGGTTTCTGATTTACAGGTGTTTGAACTGAGTCAAGTGTGAAATGGAGCCTGTTGAGTGTTGAGCAGTGATCCGGTTTTTGTATTTGAAAGGTCGCACACCACGGGAGACTTTTGATGAAATGAAAGTAACTTATGGTGATGATGCCCCATCATATGACCTTGTAAAACGCTGGCATCGTGAATTCAAACATGGTCAGAACTCTGTGGAAACAGCTCCCAGATCTGGTCGCCCCACTTCTGCCATTGATGAGGCATCTGTCCGTCAAGGTGAGGCTGCCATTTTGGAAGATCGATACATAACTATTCACCAAATAGCCCATTACGTCAAGATTAGTACCGGGTCTGTGGAAACTATCATTCATGACCATTTGCATATGCAAAAGGTGTCTGCCAGATGGATTCCCAGGTTGCTCACACTTTTCCAGAAGCAAGAACGTGTCGAGTGCTCGAGGATGAATTTGGAGATGTGCCAAGAAGATTAGTCAAAATTTTTTAAAAGACTGATTACACAGGATGAAACCTGGGTCCATCACTATGATCCAGAGACCAAAGCCCAATCAATTCAGTCGAAGCACCGTGACTCACCTCCTCCAAAGAAGGCAAGGGTGCAGCCCTCCGCTGGCACGGTCATGCTCACAATCTTCTGGGACCAGGACGGAGTAGTGATGACAGATTTCCTGGCAAAGAGTACCACAATTACAAGAGCCTATTATGCTTCACTTTTGAGGAAATTAAGAGAAGCTATATCAAAATCAAGAGGCGGGGCAAGATCAGCAAAGGCATCCTCCTCCTGCAGGACAACGCTCCGGTCCACAACTCGCGTGTCGCCAGATCAGAAGCACAGGCGTGCTGCTATGAACTCCTCCCCCATCCCCCTACTCTCTTGACCTTGCACCCTCTGATTTTCACCTCTTCCCAGCCATGAAGTTGTTTTTGAAAGGAAAGAGTTTCCCAGATGATGCAGCCTTGATTTCTGAAGTCACGTCATGGTTGGGGGACCAAGCTGGGGTCTTCTACAAAAACAGCCTCCAGAGCTGCATCAAACAATGGGAGAAATGTGTAACTCTGGGTGGTTCCTATGTAGAAAAAGACTAATAACTATGCCAAGTTTCGTTGCTCTACCCCTATGGGAAGTGGATCAGGGTCATAACTTATTGAACGCCCCTCATATCCCAATTGCATGTTTTTTATGACTTTATTTAATGGTCTTTTAGTATCAGTGTATAACATTTTATTTGATGCATGTACTTATTTTTATATCATATTTTATTTCTTTTTACTTTTGATTCTTTGTTATCTTATTGTTTATGTGAGATGTTCTTCATTGTTTCTCAGTTCCTAATGTAGACATGTAGCACACTGTAACTACCAAAATGTATTGTTATAGAAATAAGTAAAAAAGCAAATAAAAAATGAGTTACCATTTGACAAGTTACTTGAGGAGACACATCTGCATTTTTGATGCACTGAAATTGTTTGTACAGTATCTCACCTGTGAGGTCAAAATGATCATAGTGAATAAAGAGTCTTATGAATTCCTTTATTTTTCTCTCATGTATAATATTACACACACACACACCACACACACACACACATATATACATTATCCAAAAAGTATAGTATTAAATATCCATCACGGCTGATATTACCAATCAGTTTCACATAAAGAATACAATGGAGTGTTAGGTAACAATTTGATTATATAACTTTATACTCATCAGCGTTAGCCAAAAATCCCTTCCATATTGGCTATGTTATATAATCATATTGGCTAAGTTATATAATCAGATTCTTACCTAACACTCCATTGTATTCTTTATGTGAAACCGATTGGTAACATCAGCCGTGATGGATATTTAATGCTATACGCTTTGGACAATATACCCACTCTACTAACAGATATGTGAGTGCGTCTTTTACCTGACTTACGGTCTCTTAGATATACATATATATTGAATATTCTATTGGATAATAGGTCATATTCCTCTAGTTTTCCACTGGTATTGCCTCCATTGAAATTATATGTGTGTGTGTGTGTGTATTCTAAACAAAACTGTCTGATGAACGAGAATGTGAGATTTTGTGATATATTTTTTGCTGCTTTTCAATAAAGCATATTACTCTACCTCTGGTATTCAAGTACTATTTTTTTCACCTTATTTTGCATCTATGTGCTTACTTTGGTATGTATGTGTATATGTATGTATGTATATATATGTATGTATGTATACATATATATCTATATATAAATGCATATAATAATAAGCGGATAAAATTAATTAATTAATTAATAAATTTTAATTAATTAATAATTAATAATTATACCAAGTAGTCAGTACGTTAAAAATAACCATTTTAGGTAAAATTATACAAATATTCTATAATTATATACATAATTATAATCAAGGGTCAGCTAATTGCTTTGCCATGCACTGATTTAGAAATAGGAGCTAAATGCCTATTCTACTACCAGAAAAGATCTCTGAGACAGCAAACACACTTTTTTAAGTAGGCAAAAGAAAAAAAATAATGAATCCACATGTCTCAAATCAGCTAGATACGAGTTTTGAGATTAAAGTAAAGTTATATTTGCTAATCTGAGTCGTGGGGATTCATTAATTTTTCTTTTTGCCTACGTAAATAAGTGTGTTTACTGTCTCAGAGATTCTTTATGGTAGTTGAAAAGGCATTTAGCTCCTACTGCTTAATCAGTGTATGGCAAAGTAATTAGCTGACCCCTGATTATAATTATGTATATAATTATAGAATATTTGTATAAATGTGTATATATATATGCATATATATAAGTATATATGTATGCATGTATATATATTTCTTTACTACCCACAAGGGGCTAAACACAAAGAGGACAAACAAGGACAGACAAACGGATTAAGTTGATTATATCGACCCCAGTGTGTAGCTGGTACTTATTTAATTGACCTCGAAAGGATGAAAGGCAAAGTCGACCTCATATATATCTATATAAAAATGTGTATATATATATATATATATGTGTGTGTATATATATATGTATATATATATATATTTATATATGTGCCTGTGTATGTGTATGTATATGTATGTATATATATATATATATATATATATATATATATATAAATCACAGTATGTGTGTGTATAATGACTAATGCATACATTTCACAATTCTCAACTGATTTTCTCCAAACTTTACACACGCATCACTTATGTCCCAAGGATGGTCCTGTGTGAATGGATGTAAATGGACATAGTTTTCTTTTTGTATGTAGGGCCTTCCATACTTTTTTAATCTATCTATATATGTACAAAATTCTTTGTATTTCTCTCTGTTCCCAATGCATTCTCAAATGGCAAAACCAAATCAAATCAAATTTTACATGGTAAGAGTATGAGATTGCAGGAGTGATAGCAAAAAATTTTGGGGGATCAAAACAATGCAGCATTGGCTTTGGTTCTGTAATACGTTTCAGAACTCAAAGAATAAAAGTGAAATCTTCGACAGAGTAACAGTCATAAATAGTTTCACTTTTATATTGTTTCCCTCTCACTTTAATACTTTCACTATGCATACATATATATGTATGCATACACACACACACACACACACATATATTTATCATATTTATACATATATAAATGCATGTTGTCTGTTTGGATGTCTGTCTGTGTCAAGTTGCTGTCTACACCTGTCAATGAATTTTCGTGAAACTTTGCAAACATGTTAAAGTAACATCCGGTTTGTTAGTAGGCTCA
The DNA here is from genome assembly GCF_006345805.1 of Octopus sinensis. Taxonomy (NCBI): domain Eukaryota; kingdom Metazoa; phylum Mollusca; class Cephalopoda; order Octopoda; family Octopodidae; genus Octopus; species Octopus sinensis. Next base: position 80,088,890 of record NC_043000.1, read on the forward strand.
CTGAAGTTTAATAAAAATCTATAATTGAATGGTTAGGGCCCCTAGAAGGGGGTCCACATATATTTTCCTTTAACAGCCAAGGGAAATAACCTATCCACTTCCTTTGCATCAGACGGTTCCCCAAGGAATTTATCCTTGAGACATGTACAGGACATGATGGTTATCCACTCTACAGGTGATGCAAACCTGAAGATGGTGGAAACACTACCAAGCTCAAAGTTAATGGTCAAAGGATGAAAATTGACAACAGGTGGATTATGCGCTATAACCCATTACTGTCTAAAACATTGCAGGTCCATGTTAATGTTGATTCATGCAACTCTATAAAAAGTATCAAATATGTACGTAAATACATCAATAAGGGCTCAGATATAGCAGTTTTTGGACTTGAACAGGAGGGCAGGCTGATGAAATTCAGCTATATAAGCTGGGCAATGTGGCAAATCCTGGGCTTTGAAATCCACAAGTAGCATCCAACTGTTGTGAATCTATCTGTACATCTTGAAAATGACCATCTTGTATATTTCACAGAAGATAATGCTTGAAACATAGTTCTAAATCTAGCAGAAACCACTTTGACAACTTGCTTTAAATTATGCCAACGTGATCTGTTTGCCCAAACACTGTTGTATGTTGAGGTTCCTGTGTACTATACCTGGGCACACAATAGATGGAACAGACACAAACAAGGAGCATGTGTTGAGGGCTGGGAAGAACATGCTATCTTCAGAAGTGGGGCAATCGGGCAGGTGTCCACTGTGCACCCTAATCAGCAGGAGTGCTTCTTTCTGTGTCTACTGCTGCACACTGTCAGATCTTTGAAGGCACAATGGGGAAGTCAGCACGACCTGCAGAGAAGCCTGAGCCAAACAGGCTGGAGGATGATGCTCACTGGGACCAGACACTGGAGGAGGCAGCAGTCAGCAGAGCACTAAGTCTACTGTGCCAGCTATTTTCTATAAGGTTGATGACGTGGCTTGGGTGAGCCTCTCAAATTTTGGGTGACCCAGAAAACCAGCATAGCAGAGGACATCCTACAAAGGATTCAAAGGCAAACCTCAGTGGAAATGCCACATTCAATAACACCATTTACAATGAGGCATTACTTGACTTGGACACCAGGGTGCAAGTTATGGGAGGTCAAGGCACTGCCACATTTGGTCTGTGTCAACCAGAGCAGGCAACAAACAATCTTGCAATTGAGTACCTGTGAGAAATCAGATATGATATCGAGGAAATGATGGTGTATATAGCTGATAATGAACACAAACTAATGGAGGACCAACTGGGTGTTTATAGGGCCATTATTTCGAGCATTGAATGTGAAAGAGGAGATCTTTTCTTTCTGGATGCTCCAGGTGGAACTGGCAAGGCATTTGTCATCAACTTTCTTCTGGCTAAACTGCGCCAAATGAAACACATTGCCATAGCAGTGACATCAAGTGGAATAGCTGTAATTCTGCTAAGTGGTGGCCACACAAATCATTCCTGCTGAGACAAATGGTATCTGATTTAAAGGAACTAATGAATAAGATGTTTCCTAACCTGAGGAATCAGTTTACAAACCACAACTGGCTGAAAACCCATGCCATTTTAACTTCAAAGAATGTGGCAGTTGATGGTTTGGACACCAAACTTCTGGAACAGTTGCCAAGTAAGCGTCACATCTACAATTCCATTGACACTGTACTCAACATCGATGAAGCTGTGAATTATCCAGTTGAATTCTTGAATAGTCTAATACCACCCAGCCTCCCACCTTACAACTTCCACCTCAAGATTTGGTCAAAGTTATGCTGCTTTGAAACCTCAATCCATCAAAGCTTTGGAATAGTATGCGACTTATAATAAAGAAGATGGTGCCAGCAGTCTTGGAGACAACAATTTTGACTGCTAGAATAAGCAGTGAGCTTGTATTCATTCCTAGAATTCCACTTATTCCCTTGGATATGCCTTCCCAGTACAAGCACCTGCAATTCCCATTGAAACTGAGCTTTACAATGAGCATTAACAAGGCCCAGGGGCAATTCTTGGATGTGGTAGATCTGAACCTTGTGGAACCAGTTTTCTCCCATGGTCAACTTTATGTGGGATGCTCCAAAGTCAGCAATCCTAATCATTTGTTTATTTATGCCCCATGAGGAAAGACCAAAAGTGCTGTTTATCAAGAAGCACTGCAAACTTAATAAGATTCACCAAACCATAAGGTATTTATTATTTAACTGTAATATTTGTAAGTGTTGGAAATGTATTGATAATCTACATGTTATTTTATTTTTAAAACCATATGTAAATTTATCTGTATGTCTACTGTAAAACTAATTGTCAGTCTGTTTCTAGGTTCATTGTAGATCTATTTCAACACTAGCACTCCTAAGAGTTATATGCTCTGGGAATGCACAAAAGCTCTTTTCAGAGTTATTTACTTTGAATTGTTATTATCTCATATCCGATTAGTTTGTTATTACATAACATGCTTCACGATTTTGGTATACATACCTTATTGATATTTCTTCCTAAGTTCTATATAATACTCTGGGAACACATTAAAGCTGTTTTAAGGGCTACCTTATTTGAATTCTTACTATCGAGTAACTAATTTCATGTTATTAAATAACTGACTTCACAATTTGGGTATTTATAAATTATTGCGATTTTCTAAAAACAAGCTCCTAAGTAAGACAGTTCAGTATTCTCTGTAAATGCACAAAAACCGTTTTAAGGGCTACATACTTTGTATTGTGGTTAGATTAGTGAAACAATTATGAGAATGGAACCAAGGGATAAGCCTTGCTTCTCCAGGAATTACTGGGTATGCCAGCTAGTATATAAATATGTATATATGTATATATGTATATATATAGTTAGTTGAGGTGTATTGAAACATTGCAGTAATTATTAAAAAGCTGCCTAACCATTCTTACTCTTCCTTTTGACTGTGTGTGTGTGTGTATTTGTGTGTATATATATACATATACATATATATATATATATATATATATATATATATATATATATATATATATATATATATATATATATATATATATATATATATATGTATAAACTGATTTACTAGATTTGTACAGTCTCAGAGTATTGTAAGGTACTGATTGTGATCCAGACCACAAAATGGTTAGGGCCAAGTTCATGTTCAGGGTCCATAAGAAGATTAGTAGCACAGGTGTACAAGTACCAAAGAAAATTGATGTAGAGCTGCTAAAACAACCACAGATTTTGCTGTTGTTTCAGAAGAGATTTTGCAAAGTTCATTTTGAAGGTTAAAAACAAAGTGCAACTAGAAAAGTTGTACAATTCTCAGGAAGCAGACTTGCAAAAAGAACTCAAGAGGCTTAAATTTATCTGAGGAAGTACAAGCAGCCTAGGACAGGACATTAAAAGTTTCTATAGTTTATTGCTTTTGGACTGCAATCTTCATCATATGTTCCCTTGAAGTCGAAAGATGGAAATGTGGTTAGTAAAGATCCTCCTCGAATAATGAATACTTTGCAGATCTTTTTCGCAATCCATCTGCTGTAAACATGCATATCATAAACAACATTCTGCAAAAAGAGTGCAACACATTATGTAAACGGAGATCAGGTAAAGCTCCTGGATTGGATGGTATTCCAGTTGAAATTCTGAGAGCAGGTGGGGATCAAATTTCATCTGAAATTTATAACCTGATAACTTGAGTTTGGAATGAATCTTCTGTGCCACAATAGACTCTGACTGTCTCTATCTTTCTCCCTAACTCTATCACATCTCCCTCTTTTTGCTTGTCCTACTGGGGTAGTAAGACAGTATTTCCTGTCCTTCTATTATACTCTAACCTCTCACCTAGCACATGACCACTTCTCTCGGTTCTACTCCTTCTCTCAGCTGAGAGTCTCTTGTCCTGCAAGCTAATGATCACCCTTCAGGTGCTGATACCACATAAAAAGCACCCATGCTGGTACCATATAAAAAGCACCTATGCTAGTACCATGTAAAAAGTACTTGTACTGGCACCATCTAAAAAGCATCTAGTACACTCTGTAAAGTGGTAGGTATTAGGAAGGGCATCCAGCTATAGAAACCATACCAAAACAGACAATTGGAGCCTGGTGCAGCTCTCTGGCTTACATCTCCCGTTAAACTATCCAATCCATGCAGGCATGGAAAACAGACATTAAATGATGATGGTGATGATGATAATATGTATGCCTGTATATATATATATATATATATATATATACCGGAGTAAACACATAAATGTGAAACAAGGTGGAAAAAAGAGTACTCAAATACCAGTGGTAGAGTAATATGCTTTATTTAAAGCAGCTGAAAATTCAACAAAATCTGTTACTCTGAGTTTCGCGTTGCCGTTCATCGGACAGTTTTTGCTAGAATAGAACCGATATGTCAATTCTATCCAGAGTAACAGGTTTTGTTGAATTTTCTGCTGCTTTAAATAAAGTATATATATCTATATATATATCTATCTATATGTATATATATATATATATATGAGTGTGTGCTGAAAAGTTCCTGACCTTGGGTAAAAGAAAATACAAGTAGATCAGTTTATTATGATTTTATTTAACAATATTCTTCTCTCAGATTCACACACTTATTGTAGCAGTCCTTCACTTTTTCTAAGCCCTGTAAGAGAACTTGGAAGGTTGGACCTCCAACCAGACTTTGCAATAACCTTTAAATCAGGAACTTTTCAGCACCCTTCATATATATATATATATATATTATATATATATATATATATATATATATATATATAATATATATATATATATATATATATATATATATATCTATCTATATGTATATATATATATATATATATATATATGCACATGTACATCTGTATGTGTGTATATGTATGTATGTATTCATACACATTTTGTTTATTTTCAGGAAAACATTTGTGTCCGATCATCAAAGCATAACAAGGTGTTTGAATTTGAGAGGTAAGTTTTATCTGAAAAGTTATACATCAACAATGGTGCTATGACTTTTAATTACTTTGTTGTTGTTCCTATTGTCATCATTTAGTTTGTTATTAGGCTTTCTGAGGCAGCCCAATGGCACATATTTGTTTGAATGTCTGAGTGTGAGTCACAGATTCAATATTTCAGATATTCCATGGAAACTGTATATCAAATATTTCTTGGTTTTGTTGTTGTTTAGCCCATATTGACACTGCTCAAACTAAACTATGATCAAATGCATGCTAACTGTGACCACCTCACCTTTTTTTTATCTTTAGATACAGAGCTCTGACAATAACATTACATTATTTCATATTTCTCTGAAAGTGAAAAGATAAATTGAAGAACATTCAGGACCGGTTCCAGGAATTTTTTGTGGAGAGGACACAAGGTCAGAAGAGAATACAATTCCAGGAGAAAATGGCGTAATAACTCTATTTAGAAGGGAGCACTTCATTTCTTGGGGAGCCCACACCCCCTCCTTGGATCTGCCCCTGACATTTGACTAGTACTTCAAGCATATTGAACAAGGTGATCTTCTATATTGCTTTGTGTGTTCAGTGTTGGAATTTCTGTTGTTTTGCAAGCATTCCAACTGTGACATACCCATCTTATTATTGGGCATACAGTTACAGAATTGACTTTGACATATCTGTTTGAGTTTTCATGGTCAGTTGGGTTTATTTGCAAAGCTATTTGGCTGTTGTAATTACATAGTGTTGTTTTTGTTATTGTTGTTGTTTCACTCCAGGCTACTTTTCATATGATCAAAGATTCTCTGATTGTGGTCATCATGATTTTCAGTCTTGACCTTCATTCAAAAATTTGAATGCTACTTCTAGCAAGTGAACTAACCTTATACAGTATCCTTGTTGAACTGTTGTTGTTATTGTTGCTGTTGTTGTTGCTGCTGCTGCTGCTATTCGTAGGGATAGATGCATTGATTAGTTCCATTGTCAATCCTAATTTGAGATATTCCAGCCATAAACATTTCAACATTTTAGGATTATTCAGAACTACATTATGTAGCATGCTACTAAGTTGTGATTTAAGGAATATTTGACTGTTAGTTCTAGCATGCTGTACAACCATGTAGAGGCACCTTCATTGGTTTGTTGTTGTTACTGATGGTGGTTGTGGTATTGTTGCATTGTTAATGACATCAATAATGTTCTTAATGAAGTTTTTCTCGTGTCACCATTCCTCTCCTTCCATGACCATTCATTAAAGTAGTTGTCATACTACTAATGATCTTGTGTGAGAGCTGCATATGTGTCACACATTCTTGGTTCTCCTTTCTCATAAAAGTGATACAGAAACTAATATTCTGGTGTTACTATTGTTCCATGTGGAAGGATTAGAGTGCTGGCTGGAAAATATCCACTGTATTTAGTTACCCAAAGGTGCATAACACAACGTAAGAGCATTGAGCTTATAATTGTTAGGTGATGGGTTCAGTTCTCAGACCAGGCAGCATGTTGTATGCCAGACCAAGGCACTTCTCTTTATGTTGCTTTCAACTAAAAATGTATGCCAGTAGCAGCTGGGATTAATCCTGAAATAGACAGACAACCCATTTGAGTGGGAGTCTTACACTCTCAGTTTCTTAAAGGCAATAAGCTAGTTTGCTAAACTAAGATTAACTCTAGCCTAATCATCTAGTGAGAATAAGACACATTTTAACTTTTCAATTAATTAATTTATCTCACTTTAAGTTATCATCATCATCATTATCATCATCATTTAATGTCTGCCTTCCTTGCTGGCACAGGCTGGACAGACAGAAGACTGCACCAGACTTCTGTGTCTGTTTCCACATGGTTTTATGGATGGTTGCCCTTCCTAACACCAACCACCCTGCAGAGTGGACTGAGTGCATTTTATGTGACACCAGCAAGATTAGTTTTGGCATAGTTTTTATGGCTGGCCCTTCTAAATGCTAACCACTTTACAATGTGGACTGTATGAGTTTTATGTGGTACCAGCACCAGTTGGGTTACCAAGTAACTTGCAAGACAAGACGTCTTTGAGAGGGGAGGGGCACTGATTGGAGGAGGTGATCCTGTGTTGGATGATGAAAGATTAGAGTGTGACTAAGACAATGAGGCCAAAACAAGTGTCTTGCTGTAGAGAAGGTACATGGTTACCTGGCCAGAGAAAGAGAGGGAGAGAGAGAAAGAGAGAGAGAGAGAGAGAGAGAGAGAGAAAGAGAGAGAGAGAGAGAGAGAGAGAGAGAGAAAGAGAGAGAGAATTAACAAGAAAGAAGATAAATACAGTTGTGCTGCTGTAATGGAGATACTTGGTTACCTAGCCAGAGGGAAGAGCAAGAGAAACACAGAGAGAGAGAGAGAGAGAGAGAGAGAGAGAGAGGCGATATCAAGTGTGCAAGTGAGTGTAGGAGAGAGATGGTGGTGAAGTGCTAGGGTATACTCACTTACCTGAAGATGCATAATCCAATATAGAGTGTTGTGTTATGAATTCAAATTCTGCTGAGGTTGACTTTTTATCCTTTTGGGGTGATAAAATAAGCTCTATTTAGAATATATGAGTTAATTAATAATCAATTAGACCTTCATGTAAAATCTGAGACCTTGTACCTATTTTAGAAATCATTATATTTCTGAGATGAATATTCAGCTCAGAGAAAGGCTCTACAAATAGAAAGATAAAATTTTATTGTCAGAGAAATATACTCCCTTGTATCAGATGCTATATCTCCTATAGATATTGATAATCTTATAATCATAGTGTCATCATCATGGCTAACAGCTTTTCTTATCAATATATAAAAAAAGAAAAAAGAAATAGATTACTTGCATTTGCTTCATTACAAGACAAATTACAATATATTACAGGATTTTATAGAACTACTTGTGACACCTGATATTCTATTCCATCACTGCTAATTTGTCTTATTGCAGAGAATTGGTGATTTATTATTTAATCAAGAGATAACCCTGGTATCTAAAGGTTATTTCTGCTATCTGTAACCTGTACCAATGGCTCATCTATATACTCTCATCCACATTCAACTGTGCTCTATACTTCACTCCAACTAAAACATGACTGCTTTGAGTAAAAGTGGAAGCATGAAAGCTATAAGCTTATGGTAGAAAAGTACTGAATACTAAGTCATAAAATCATATCTTACCACCATGGTCACTACAATGTGTTTTTGAACAAGAGACCTAACACCAGTTTATCTAACTAACTTTAAAGGATCATGTTGCACTTGCTGTGGCACAGTTGATTTATTAACAGAAGAGATAGACATCCACATCTATCCTTCAGAATACAAGAACTCCAACAAATAAAACATCTCACAATGAAAAATTGATGTAAAAGTAGCAGCAACAACAACAACAACAACTACAACAACAACTACAACAACAGTGACAACAAAATGTACATCAATGTTCAGTTTGTCTCCAAACTCTTATGGTAAAACATAGAGACTTCTGATATTATTACTGTCATGTATGAAAGACAACCACCCACTGCATCCATTCCACAGAAGTGTTGCTGCCTTGAGAAATAATTGCTCTGTCAGAGAAAACCCAACCAGTGTAGTACTAACAGAGGGGAAAATAAAATTGCTCTTACTTCTGTTTACATGACCAAATCGACACCAACACCATCTAATGGCACATGTTTCAGATAATAATGGCACCAGATTGAACTGTTTGTTCACTTTGAAAAATAATCTTGTAGCAGGAAGTCAGTTATTTCAATAGAAGCATATACACAGTTAGAGAGATGGATAATACCTAATGGCAGACCTACTAATCAAATTGATTGCTTTCTTTACAAATTATTAACTGAAAAAGAAACACAAAAAGCTGCATAGACCATTGCATATACACAAGTTGATGGAAAGTGGAAAATTCTGATTCTTTCAGAAAGAGTAAAGAAATGCTATCTTTTAGAAAATCAACATATCTTCTATAATGATTGTTATATTCCTCTAATCCATGATGCATCAGCTCATTGACTTAGCTATTGATCTTTCTTAATATTCAATAAACACTTTATCTTTGAAGTGATCAAGCACAACAAACATAGACATACAATCAATTTAAAAATGTTGGCACTGGAAACTAGAAGGAAAGTAAATGTTTCTCATATAAATGTTCTGGTTAATTACCAAATAGAAAAATAGTATCTGAAGTGAAGTATTGAAAACAGAAATCTATTGTAAATGGTGAGCTGACACCTTAACAAGCCATTATCTTCCTACACGCACTGAGCCAAAGAACATTATTCTACTTGACTCAATCAACCTAATTGCAGGGTTTCAACAACCAATAACATTTTACAGACTGAAAGAATCAGTGAAGAATTACATAAAATACCTTATTGTATTTAGTTACTTCTGAGTTCAAATCTTTCTAAGGCTAATTTTGATTATTATCCTTTTGGGTTGATCTATCCTTCCCTACAATTTTCAATCTTCTGTCTGTGCTAGAAGCTTTTTGCAGTTTTTTATTTTCTTCCTCTCTTTTCTAAATCACTATTTCTTATTTCATACTCTCTTCTGTAATACTGTTGATTCCTTGAAGACTAGAAATATCTTGTTTCATAGCTATTTGTATTCATTTTCCATTGTTGTTTACTAGATATCCTGATAATTCTACTGTGAATATTTTATAATAATTTTCTTATTGCATAAGTCCTCTAACATTCCATGTTTATCGTAAATGCAGTCATTATTTTTCTTGTTTTTCTGTCTAGTCTTGCAAGTTCGTTTAGCATCCAATTGAAGATATATATATTATTACTGGGACAGTTAGAGTATTGATGCTTGTTATCTTATTTTATTATGATCTATTTTTTTTTTACATTTAGTTCTGTTTAAATATTAATCTTATGCATCTATAATGTTCCTTACAGATATTTTCTTTTATATGTGTGTAGTACACTATCTGATTCATTGATTCTGAATTTGGTCTAATTTTTTTATCTTTGTTTCTGTATTTAGCATGAGATTAGACTTCTTAATTAATTTTCCTCTCTTCAAGGTTGCTTTGGTGTATATTTTTAATCTCAATCTCATATCAATTTCTCTCTAGTCGTGTTTCATCATCGTTGTCATAGTTATCATCGTCACTTTCATTTTAACATCTGCTTTCCATGCTGTTATTGGTTGGATAGGTTGCTATGATCTGAATCCCTTTTCATTAAATGCTATTGCTCCTAAATACTTTGAGCCTCTAAATGTTATTTGGTTCTCATTTCTACAGCTGGATGCTCTTCCTCACACAAACCACTGTCATTAATATATATATTTTTAACAAGCTCATCAGCTTATATGACACCAGCACCTGTTCTATCACTGTTTTCCTTTATATTGCAGAAAGGAAGGTGAGTAGCTGTTATCTCTAGTGGTTAAGTGTCTATCATTGACAAGACCAAGGAAGGTTGAAATTATATGATCAAGTTGTCTCATCACTGGAGATGGCAAAGATTTATCTCCCTACATATGATATAAACAAGAGTGCATTTGTACCAAAAGCCAATATGGAAGTTTTTCTCGTGGTATCTACCACAGTATAGTTTGTTCTAACAGATCATCTGTGTATAAGTGGAGATAAATATTACCTCTCAGTAAAGTTAGAGTATATTGGAAATGGGGAAGAAGGTGATCCAGTGCAGTCTCTTATATTTAGGTCTGCTACAGCAAACAAGCAAGTCTGCTATGCTTACAATTGAAGGAATATTCCACCAGTATTCCTTGAGTTGGTGTTTATGAATGTATTCCATTACAGAGGGATTTTCTAAGTTTATTTCTAGACAATATATTTTTTTTTTTGTGGATGGCATTGTAAATTGTTTTAGCAACAACATCGTAGTACCCTGACAACATTTTAGGACAGCCGCTAATCACATGCATATCTTCCACAGAAACATGACATAGCCTACACATGCAGTTGCACCTTGGGATTGCAAGAGTGTCACTGTCTCTCTTGTTTGCCAAGTACTTTGTGGCAATCTCCTGTTCCTGGATTACAAATGCATAACCTTCAAAGTGTGATGTGATGTAGTGGTCTTGTGTCCAAGACAGGCTGCACTTCATGTCAATTCTGCTTTTTTTTTATTTCAGGCTTCTGTATGTATGTATGTATGTATGTATGTATGTATGTATGTATGTATGTATGTATGTATGTATGTATGTGTGTATGTGTGTATGTATGTATGTATGTATGTATGTATGTATGTATGTATGCATGTATGTATGTATGTATGTATGTGTGAATGTGTGTATGTGTGTATGTATGTATGTTTGTATGTATGTATGTATGTATGTATGTATGTATGTATGTATGTATGTACATATATATGTATCTACGTATGTATGTATGTATATTGCATGGTTAGGCTATTGGCAACTAAACTGGTAACCGTACCAAGGGTGGGCAGGGTGGCTTTCATTGGACATCTGCAGCAGGAAAACCTATCTAAGTGCAGATGAAGTCATTTGAGTCAATGACCTTCCAACTGCTGGGAGTGAGATATCTCTACTTTTCATGTAGACATCTCTCTAGGAAAAGAAGACTAATGTAGCACTTGTGACTTTGTTTGTGTTGGATGATGTAGAGTATTTATTTAGGGCAAATACATATATTGTTTAGAGTGTGGGCTCTGTACAATGCCTTTCTTCACTTTTAAAAAGTTTCAGGTACAGCCTCACTTAAGTTTTAACATCTCTATTATCTGCTGCATTCTATAGCTTGCTGTAACCAAGAAAGAAATGCAAAACATTTATTGGAAAATTCCATAACAGAATGAAAGCATGTATCTGCATAAGTGGTAACTTTCTGAACACCTGCTGTCAAAGGTACTCATCATTGCCACAGCTATGTAAAAAAAGTGTAGGTGCCTTTAAGATAACAATCAAGTCATGGCAATATTTGAAATTATGTATGATTTGAGAATTGTGTAAAGTGTAAACTGTTTTAGAATTGAAGGTATGTGAAACATGGTATAAAGCAATGCTTGTCGTTGCCATCAATGGAGGAAATAAGTGAAAGGAATGGTGTTTTTCAAAGAAACACACATTTTTTTCATGCAGAATTTAAATGAGCTGCTCAAAACTGCACTGCCAATGTAGTTAATGGGAGGAAGCTTGCTTTGCAATATCTGCAGGCATGTAAGTTTATCAAGGGCTGTGTTCATTAGTCACCAGCAGAACCACAAGTGGAAAGAATAAATTTGTCTGTGCACAATGCTCTTAATGGTCAATGATAATCTTCCTCCAACACGAGTGAATAGCCATCATGTATGAATGTATGTATGTATGTATGTATGTTTTATTTCGGTGATTTCCTTCTCCTAGGTAGATTACCAACAAAGGTTAAAGAGCTTCTACCTGCTCATGAGGTAGGCTGTCCTGTACCAGACACCAAACTGGTACCAAATGCTCCACAGAGTAATTAAGTGTCATTCCAGCATCCAACGTGGAGCATACCTGTCAATGCCATGTATGCCATAAAGTCTGAAAATCTAACGGAGGCCTCAAAAGACATTTTAAGATCTACAAAGATCATAACTTAACTGCAGCTCTTGGTAATCCAAAGCAGATATGCAATTTATGTGGGTGTCTTTTCAAAACATTGTCTGGTTTAAAAAGCCACATCAGATGCCATGATAGATCTAAGTGTAAGTGCAAGAGGTGGTCAAACTCTGCATAAGGAGTAGACAACCACTAGGACCATGTATATATGTATGTATGTATGTATGTATGTATGTATGTATGTATGTATGTATGTATGTATGTATGTATGTATGTATGTATTATGTATATGTATGTGTGTATGTGCGTGTGTGAAACTGAACATAAAAAACAAAGAAATAACAAATTCTCAAACAAAACAAATGAAATATTATCACACCATAACGATTTTTGTGCTAATTATGAAAGAGTTCATTCAATTATGGGAAAAATTCTTGTCAATATTATCATTGTTGTCAAAGTAGTGAGCCTTCAGAACTGTTAGCATGCTGGCTAAAAAGCTTAGAAGCAATTTGTTTGTCACTATGTTCTGAGTTCAAATTCTGCTGATTTTGACTTTGCATTCCATTTTTTCAAGGTTGATAAAATAAGTACCAGTTGTGCACTGGGGTCAATGTAATCAACTTGCAACCTCTTACGAAATTGCTGGCCTTGTGCCAAAATTGGAAATCAATATTATCAATATTATAAAAATTATTATCAATATTGTTGATATTATTTTTTCAATTTAATTACAGTTATTATCATTATTACTTGAGTGGTGGACTGGCAAAATCATCAGCACACTTAGTTAAGGGTACACATGTCTATGAAGTGCTTGGTCACTTGCATGTTAATTTCATGAGCAGAGTGTTCAGTTGGTTGGATCAAATGGAACACTTGTCATCGCAACTGAAGGAGTGCGTGTGTGTGTGTGCACGCACATGCATGCGTGTATGTGTGTGTATGTATTTTTCTTTGTATGTCTTATATTAACACTGTACAAACAATGCATTCTGTAGCTCAGTATTCAGTATGTGAACACTGAATAAAATGTGCTTAACTTGGAAACGATATGGCTTGACAAAAAGAAGGGCATCCAAGTGTAGAATACTACCTCAAATAGTATCTTTCAGCCCATACTAGCATGGAGAAAATGGCTATACAAAGGACGATAGGATAATTGACATTGATGATGTAGATGATGGAGACTGATATTGATGCACTGTCTTTTGTTAGAGTGCCTACAGAATTATGATTTGTAATGATATGATATTTACTCCTTCATCAAATACATCATTGCCATCATTGCCAACATCATCATCTTTATTGTCAGTATTGTCATCATCATCATCAGTATCATCATTGACATCAACATCATCATTATCATCCTATTGTAGTGTGTGTTGCTTTCCATTTCAGAGTCTATGGCCCTGATGACAGTCAGCAAAATGTCTTTGATCAAGTTCAGCCAATGCTAACATCATTGCTCGATGGGTATGTTATTGAGATGCTTTGATTCATTCACTTGTCGCCACTTCTCTCTTGAAAAGTTACTTCAATATTGCTGTTGAAAACAAAGAAAGAGAAAATACTTCTGGTCAGGCAATTGTTGTACTGAAGACAGTTGTTGAGCCAAAAGCATCTTTTCATGCCTGTCCTCTTATCTTCAGACAAGCTTGCCTTTTTCCTTAATGACACATCGATTCTTGAGATTATCTCCCTTTTTTCATATGGAGCTCATTAGCTCATTGTAATTGCTATTTAGTAGTTATGACATGTCCTCTGAGGAAAAGAAAATTTTAATAAATCAAGAATTTATGTTGTATAGTATTTGATATGCCTGTATTGATATACATATGTATACATACATACAGACATATGTATGTATACATATGTATACATACATACAGACATATGTATGTATATATATATATATTAATACACATGAATATGCATACATACACACATGTATATATATGTGTATATATGTGTGTGTCTGTGTGTGTGCACGCATGCATAAATAAATACAATATCCAAAATGTACAGTATTATATATAGTTCATCACAGCTGACCTTACCAGTCAGTTTTGCACTAGGAATACAATGGAATGTTAGGTAACAATCCAATTATATAACCTTATGCTCATCAGAGTTAGCCAATATGGAAGAGAATATGGCAACTGTTCTCTAGTGTACATATACATACATACAGATCGATAGATAGACAGACAGACAGACAGGTAGATAAATAGATAGAGAGGGAGAGAGAGAGAGAGAGGGAGAGAGAGAGAGGGAGAGAGAGAGAGAGAGAGAGAGAGAGAGAGAGAGAGAAAGATAAGTAGTTAGGTAGGTAAGTAGATAGATAAATAGGTGTTAGTAAATATCTTAAATATAGTAGAGCATGTGTATTTTATTAGAAACTAAAGCTCCTTGCATCATAACTTGAGTTTTACTTCTTATGTAGGAAAACAGCAGGAAAATATCTAAATTAAATCACTCACAAACCCATCGAAGTGAAATAAATCAGCAATTTATATATATATATATTTGGTTTCCAAAAAGTCATTAGAAAATGCATCATACATTCATTTATTCCTTATCATGTTAATATAACTTGGAATCTTTACATCTTTTTATATGCAAAATCTCCTGAAGATTTCATGTTTTTGGCACCACATGTACAAATCACTCACAAGGAAATGAAAAAGATCTTGTTGAATAAATGACTGTTCCTTTTTAATCATACAACACTCTTTTAAGATACAACAAACTCTGCAGGGAATAAAATATTTTATCCTGTTGGTAATTCCTCATTATATAGTATGGAAGTCTTTCAAAGAATTCACCAATTCTTTTTTTTTTGTCTTCAAAATTACAAAAGGTCGTTTAATGCTATACTTCTCCAAGAGATAGAAATTTCATTTTCTGGAATCATTAACATAAGGTGATACAAGTTTTTTAATGGACCAATCGATTTCCTAATTGTTCATACAATTATTGCTTAAATTCCAGATACACTTGGTCAGTAAAGTAGTAATGTATTTTTGTGAATGCTTGAATATATACATATGTTGTGAGTATCTTTTGTAAAATAGATTTCCTCTAAGCCTTGCATAGCTTTTTGTTTCACTGACATTAGATCATGTATTGTTACAGAGAATTAAGATTTGTAAATTAATAGGATTATACATCTTAAACTTACTGCAGGAGAGATTCTACTTCATCAAGTTTGATCTTTACTTTGATAATAAACTATTCTTTTTGGGAAGAATGAAAGACCCTATATTGAAGAAGTTATTCAATGTATTCAGAGATTTGGATTTAATGACTTCAGTAGTTAAGATTCTAAACATAATTAATTACATAAATGTGACTCCAGATTTAGGTACTGCACTATAGAAATTACAGTACATTAATATAAATTTCAACTATCCCCAATAATTCTAGCATTCTAAGTTAATAGCATTAATAAGCATAAATATAGCTTATCTGATGAGAAATCCTTTAACTACACTGCTTGATGTTACAATGATGCATTAAAAACATTGGTTTTAAAGATAGAATACAATGCGGCATACAGAACAACACTAGTATTCATGAACGAGGACAGCAGTGTAAAGAAGTGCCAATCTCTAACTGTGGAGGAAACCTGTGGGAAAGGTATACCCAGGAAGACATGAGATGAGGTAGTGAAGCATGATCTTCAAGCTTTGAGCCTCACAGAGGCAATGATTAGTTACCAAGACTTTTGGCGATATGCTATGCTTGAGAGAACCCATCAAGCCAATTGAAATCATAGTTGTGACTGAGTTCCTTTTGAGCATTGGGCTGCACAGAGGCAAAGTGGTTGAGTTCCTCTCAAGAGCTGGGCCTCACGGAGGCAAAGTGGCTGAGTTCCTTTCGTGTGTTGAGCCTCATGGAGGCAAAGTGGCTGAGTTCTTTTCAAGTGTTGGGCCACACGGAGGCAATGACTGAGACCTTTGGGATTATGTCATGCTTGAGAAGACCCATCAAGCCAAACAAAATCATGGCAGATACCGGTGGCACCTAAAAGCACCCATTACACTCTGGGAGGAGCTGGCATTAGGAAGGGCATCCAACCATAGAAAAAACCATGCTGAATCAGACTGGAATCTGGTGCAGCTTTCCAGTGTGCCAGCCCTGGTCAAACCGTCCAGCCCATACCAGCATGGACAATGGTTGTTAAATGATGATGATGATGATGATGATGACGATTATTGGTGATCATGTTATGCCAACATCAGGTAGAATCTTAGCTGACCTGATTTAGACACTCTTCCCTGTTATGTCTGTGGAATCATGAGGTGAGGATAGCAGCCCCACAATGCCTAGGACTCACTGGGTGTTATGGTATGGTAGGTAGGAGGGCAGTGGTGGTATTTGTGTTGTTGTTGATGGTGGTGGAGTTGGTGGTGGTGGTTGTGGTGGTAAGGTGGTGGTTTACCTGATTCTGACACAGAAGTCACGCTAGTGGCCACATTTGGGATGTCATTGTGGGTGAGGAAAATTTTGTTCAACAGCATATTTCTTTGATTTATCTAGTTCAATATGTGTATATCCATGGATCTTCTGTGAAAGTGTTATATTTCCCTTGTGATTTATTTTGTACTTTGTTGCCCAGTACGAGTCTATGTATGTATGTATGTATGTATGTATGTATGTATGTATGTATGTATGTATGTATGTATGTATGTATGTATGTATGTATGTATGTATGTATGTATGTATGTATGTATGTATGTATGTATGTATGTATGTATGTATGTATGTATGTATGTATGTATGTATGTATGTATGTATGTATGTATGTATGTATGTATGTATGTATGTATACACACACACACACATACATATATATATATATATATATTGAGAAAGAGAGACAAAGAAATTGATATACTTGATATACATATATAATAATATCACAAACCAAATTCTTCACTTTGAAATTCACTATTAGAATGTCAGCCATAATGTCACCCACGTTTGCAGATAAATTTCATTTTTCCTCTTTCATATATGAATTATTGCTTCTACCATTAATTTATGATCACATACCTCTATGTATATACCTCTGTATACATGCTGCTATTTGTATGCTTCTATACATGCCATGGTATATATATTCCTTTATGTACCAGTCACTCTGTATGGATCTGTGTATGTGCATATGCATACATCCCAATAAGTGTGATTGCATGTGTGGGAGGTTTAAATTATGAATATATTTCTTTAGGTTTAGAAAACACATCTTTTGCCAATAAAACGTTTGCTGCTGTTGTGTTTGTTGTTTAACTCCAGGTTAGTGATCCACAATCCAGTTGAACTATGATCATAGGCATTCTAGTATTTGTATATTGCTCTATTATCACTTTGTAAGAGCAATAGAGATTGTGAGGCCTTGCAATTGTAATGATTTTGAAGTTTGTGTTTGTATTACTGATGATTAGTGAATGTGGTACAAAATTGTCTTCTTGATATGTGTTTATGTATATATATATTTTTGTACTGTTGAAAAGATCAAATAATCATGGTCCTATTGATGTTGTTAAGGTTATTCTTCAAGGAATATTGTTAGTATTTAAATTGTGTGTGAATGTTATCTGAGTGTTGAAGGTTTGGAGAGTATGATGTGTGATATTATTTGTATTATTTTTGTGAAGGTACATAGCTTAGTGGTAAGAATATTCAACTCACAATCATAAGGTCATGAATTCAATTCCTGATAGCATATTGTTCCTTGAGCAAGACACTTTATCTCACATTGCTCCGGTCCTCTCAGCTGGCAAAAGTAAGTTGTACCTGTGATTCAAAAGACCAGCCTTGTCACATGCTGTGTCACACTGAATCTCTTTGAGAACTACATTAAGGGTACATGTGTCTGTGGAATGCACAGCTACTTGAACATTAGTTTTATGAGTAGGCTGTTCTGTGATTGAATCATAACCAATGGAGTATTTGCATGGGTGTATATGTTACTCGATGGAACAGCAGATGTTCAAATGAAAGGTAACAATACCAAACATTATAGTACATAGGAGAAGATACAATGAGGAATCACAGAAAGACTCACTAGCACACCACAATGACATAGTCTGGCAAGATCTGATAAAGAAAAAAATGAGTGATTTAATGTAGAATATAAGTGAGAAACTCTTCTGGAAGGTTGCTTTGATAGCATTAAGGGTACTAATCACTTTGTCTCTTGAGAATAAGAGCCTTTTAGTGAAGAACATAGGAGATGGAGTCTTTGGTAAATTTGGCTCTATGGAGGTTATGATGGAAATAAGAAAGGAAGTTATCAATAGTGGTACACATCATCGTTTAGATCAATTTCCATTTTTTTCAGTTGTTATTTCAGGGGATGGTTTATATCAGTCATACTTCCAAAGGGACAGATTCTTGGAGAGAAAGCTGGAGAGAGACGTGGGAGAGAGTAATAGAGATTGATGAGTTTGATTAGGATAAGAGTATATATATATATATATCAATAATAAATCTCTGAACGAGATGTAAACAGTAACTGCACAACAATGTAAAGTATACTAGCCATCTCAATATGGCTAACCGCCCTTAGTGGTTAGCCATATTGAGATGGCTAGTATACTTTATATATATATATATATATTATATATATATATATATATATATATATATATGAAAAAGCTATGATAGTAAGTATAAGCATGGCTGTGCAGTAAGAAGTTTGCTTCTCAATTATGTGGTTTTGTGTTCAGTCCCACTATCCCACTATATGGCATCTTGGGCAAGTGGGATCTACTATAGCCTTGGACCAACCAAAGCCTTGTGATTCATTGAGACTGAAAGAAGTCTATCATATATATGTATAAGGGTGTCTTTGTGTTTGTGTCTGTCCCACCACTACTTGACAACTGGTGCTGGTTTGTTTAATTGTTGAGATTTGGGAAAGGGATTGATAGAATAAGTTCCAAGCTTTACTCTTTTACTCTTTTACTTGTTTCAGTCATTTAACTGCAGCCATGCTGGAGCACCACCTTTAGTCGAGCAAATCGACCCAGGACTTATTCCTTGTAAGCCTAGTTCTTATTCTATCGGTCCCTTTTGCCAAACCATTAAGTTACGCAGATGTAAACACACTAGCATCGGTTGTCAAGTGATGTGTGTGTGTGTGTGGGGGGGGGGACAAACATACATATATATATATAAAATAAGAATAAAAATAAAAATAAAAATAAATATAAAAATAAAATTAAAATAAGGGAAGAAATGTGTGTCTATGTGTGTGCATGTATATGCATATGTATGTGTATGTATATATGTATGTATATACATATATATATATATATATATTACGGAGATGTACTCGCATAGCAAGTAATTTGATCTGAGATCGTGTGCTGAAACGAAAACAATTGCAGCGTGGAAGGTGTTTATAAGCCATTTAAGAAACACACAAAAGCCGTTCGATTCACTTCAACATTTAAGTTTAATTTGTCAAAATATTTTCGTCGCTAAAATCCGCGACCTGTTCACTGACAAAGTCCGTGCTGCATCTTAGAAAGTAACAGTTAGTTCGTCATATATATGTACGTATGTATGTGTGTATGTATGCATACATGTGTGTATGTATGTACGTATGCATGTACGTACATACGCCTGTGTATGCATGTATGTATGTATGTATGTATGTATGTATGTATGTATGTATGTATGTATGTATGTATGTATGTGTGTGTATATCCACGCACATACACTCTATAAAACATAAAGCTATAAACCTGTAGCGATGGATGGATGTAGAGTGACCACTCATCACAAAGCTATCAAATTTCAACTTCCTACAGCCCGAAGCTAGAAAATGATTTACGACGCTTACTCCCAAAACTATACCCTAAAATCTATTATCAGATCTTTATCTCTATATCACAGAACTATTGTTTTACTATTGTGCGTATGTATGTATGTATGTGCATATGTATGTATGTATGTATGTATGTATGTATGTATGTATGTATGTATGTATGTATGTATGTATGTATGTATGTATGTATGTGTGTATGTATGTGTGTATGTACATACGTACGCATGTGCGTATGTATGTATATGCGCTCGTATGCATGTGCCCATGTATGTGTGTGCGTACATGTACGTGCGTATGTACGTGTGTATGCCCATACGTAGGTATGTATGTATGTTTGTATTCATGTGCTACGTATGTATGTGAGTGTCTAGGAGAATGGGCAGACGTGTCAGTGTGTACATGTGTATGTGTATGTGAACGTATGTCCGTGTACTGGCATGTGTCCGTCCAAGTTGTGTACATGACTGTTACATTGCTGAAGGTTGTATACATATTCACACATATGTTTGTATAGACGCACACACACATATATATATGTGTGGGTGTGTGTTTGTTCCTCTCATCATCGTCTAACCGTGAATGGATACAACGCCTAAGTGCAACTGTACGTATCAAACAACGTCCGCTCATACCGTTGTATATAACTGCACATACGCATTGCAACCCGTATGTAAGGACTACAAGTAAAAGGGGAGAGAGAGAGAGAGGGGTGGTTATAGAATAGTCCTTCTGAATGGGATCTGGATGTTACTCCATTCGGACTTTCGGTTGAGAGTAGGTTTGTATTCTTGTATACAAACAGCTTCTGTGACCTGTCTCAACATTGCATCAGTGGGATGTGTTGATAGGATGTTCAACTTAAGCTTCCCTAAGGATCCCTTGTGGCAGTCTACAGTATGTTGGTAGAAGATGGAGTTTGGCTTCCTTTCAATGTAGTTGTCCAGGTGTTCTTTGAACCTATCATTGATGCTTCTAGAAGTCTCACCTATGTATGACTCTGGGTTAGTCGCGCAAGCTCCCTCCTGGCACTTAATCTGGTATACAGTGCCCTTGGTTTTACAATTTACATGTGGATTTGTCGAACATACTGCACAATTACTTTGACAGTGATTCTACACAATTATATATATATATATATGATGTATAATATATATCTATATAATATATTATTATATATATATATATATATATATATATATATATATTATATATATATAAGTGTGTGTATGAATGTGTGTATATATAGATATATATATATATATTATATATATATATATATATATATATAGATATGTGAGCGTGTGTGTATGGGGGTGTATATCCTCTTTTATATTTGTTTTTATATTTATTTATTTTTATATATATGTGTGTAGATATGTGTGTATGTATGAGTATGGGTATGGGTGTGTACGTAGATGTATGTAAATGGGGGCATATGTACATGTGTATATGGAAGTACGTGTGTATGTGTATGTATATATGTATATATATATATATATATATATATGTATAGATGTGTATGTATATATATATATATATATGTGTGTGTGTGTGTGTGTATAAGTATGTGTATGTGTATATGTATATATATATATATATAATTTTAATCCAAACGGGAAACAAAAAAACAACAACAA
Organism: Octopus sinensis; assembly: GCF_006345805.1. Classification (NCBI taxonomy): domain Eukaryota; kingdom Metazoa; phylum Mollusca; class Cephalopoda; order Octopoda; family Octopodidae; genus Octopus; species Octopus sinensis. The sequence continues at coordinate 80,110,871 of NC_043000.1, forward strand.
TGGAACAATTACAGTATTATTATTAATAGGCGCTCAGGAAAAGGAAGCAGGGAGGTATGACGTTTCGAGCGGAGCTCTCTTCGTCGGAAACATAAAGAAGGAAGAGAGAGAAAGAAAGATCCCAGAGCGGGCAACAGGGAAAGAGAAAAAGACGACTGGTGTTTACGAGTTGCACATGGTGAAAGGCGGATGTTTACGAAAACAGAGCAAAGTGGGTTTTAAAGGCAAAAGAGTGGAGACAAGGTTGGTAACGCAACAGATGTGTGTGTATGTGTGAGTGTGTGCGTGTGCGTGTGTGTATGTGTGTGTGTGAGGCGAGATGAAAAAACAAAAAATATATATGTGTGGTGTTAGTGTGCGCGTCTGTGTGTAGGCGTGTGAGGTAGGGCGAGATAGTGGTCAGCTTAGCAGACAAAGGTCAGTAGTAAGAAAAAGAAGGAAGGAGGGGAGGGAGGGGAAGGGGTGGGGGCGTATGTAGCGTGCCAGCGTGTGTTGAGTAGTAGTGTGTGTGTGTGTCCAGTGTCGTGGTGGTATAAATGGCGAGTAGATTGAATGTGTGTAAGAGTAATGTATATATTTAGCAATGTGTGTATATGTGTGCGCGTGTGTGTAACGAAAAAGGGGGGGGTAAGGAAAAGGACTCCAGCTGAGGGGAAGATGGAAGAGTGGTCCCGCGGAGGCGGGCGTGGGAAAACCCAACGACACGCGACGGTCCCAGGAACGGGCGGGAGGTCTTGTCGGTTCCAAGAGCGAGGTGCCTGCGGAGCGTATGCGTACGCGAACCGGCGCAAGCGCGTGCGTGCGCGAGCCTGCGAGTATGTGCGTAAGTATGTATGTGTGTGGATGTGTGAGTGTGTCTGTGTGTATGTCCGGGTGGCAGTGTGTCCGATGAATGTATGTGAGTATGTGTGTATGTATGTGTGTGCATAGATGTATGTCCGTGTGTGTGTGTGTGTGTGTATGTGTGTGAGTGTGTATGTATGTACGTGTGGGTGTGGGGAAGTGTGTGTATGTGCATATGTGTGCGCGTACATACAGGTGTGTGAGTGAGTGTGTGTGTGTGTATGTATGTGTGAGTGTGTTGTATGTGTGTGTAGGATGCATGTATGGTATGGGTGTATGTATGCGTGTTGTATGTATGTGTACGTGCGTGTGTGTGTGTGTATGCGTGTAGGTGTGCGCGTGTGCATGCATGCATGCATGCATGTGCGTATGTGTGTGTGTGTGTGCATGTGTGTGGGTATATATGTATGTGCGTATATGTGTGTGTGCGTACATGTGTGTGTGTGTGTATGCATGTGTGTGTATGTAGGTGTGTAGGCGTGTGTGTATAGGTGTATGTATGTAAGTATGTACGGGTGTGTCCGTGTGTGTGTGTATGTATGTGTGTGTATGTAGGTGGTGTGGGCGTGTGTATATGTGTGTGTATGTAGGTTTGTGGGCGTGTGTATATAGTGTGTTGTGTGTGGTCTGGGTGTGTCCGTGCATGTTTGTGTGTGTGTGTGTGTATGCATGTGTATGTAGGTGTGTGTGTACGTGTGTAATGTATGTGTGTATGCGTGTGTATGCGTGCGTGTGTGTATGTAGGTGCGTGTGTATGTGTGTGGGAGTGTAGGTGTGTGTGTGCGTGTGCGTGTGCGTGTTTATGTTGGTGTGTGCGTATGTGAGTGTGAGTGTATGGGTGTTTGTCATGCATGTGTGTGCGCGTGCAGGTGAGTGTGTGTAAGTATGTGTGTGTGTATGTTTGTGTGAGTGTGTATGTGTGTATGTCTGTGTGTATGTATGTGCGTATAGGAGTATGTGGGTATGTGTGTGTGTATGTATATGGGTGTATGTATGTATGTGTGTGTGTGTGCATGTGTATAAGTATATGTGTGTGTGCGTATGTGTGTATATGTGTATGTGTGTGTGTTTATGTATGTGTGTATGTGTGTGTAGGCGTGTGTGTGTAGATGTATGTATGGGTGTGTGTCCGTGTGTGTTTGTGTGTGTGTGTAGGTAGATGTGTGTGTCTGAGTGAGGGTATGGCTGTGTAGGTGTGTGTGTGTATGAATGTAAGTGTGTGTGTATACAAGTGTAATGTATGTATGTAGGTGTGTGTGTGTGTGTGTATGTGTACGTGTGCGTGTGTATGTGTGTGTGTGTATGCGTGTGAGTGTGAGTGTATGGGTGTATGTCTGTGTGTGTGTGTATGCAGGTATGTGTGTGTGTGAGTAGGTGTGCGTGTATGTATGTGGGTAGGGATGCATGCGAGTGTGTGGGTATGTATGCATACATACGCACGCGCACATCCGAAGCAAGCCCACACACACGAAGCGCGCCCACGCACACAACGCACAAGCAGTACAACGCAAGCCCAAGGGGCCGACCAAGCCCCCAGCGCGCGCCAAGGCGCGCGAGCGCAAAGACCCTCGAACGCCCCGCTACGCGGGAACCGAGGATCCATCAGCCAAAACCGGAAAGCAGAAAAGAGGGGGGGCTGCCTGGATGCAAAAAGGTGTATGTGTGTGTGCATTCAGTGTAAGGGTGTGCATGTGTAGGTATGTATGTATGTATGTGCCTACATGTATGTTTGCATGTGTGTGTGTGTGTGAAGTATGTACGTGCGGTGTGTGTGTGTGAGTGTGTGTGTATGTATGTGCGTATGTATGTGTGTGTGTATGTGTGTATGTATGTCTGTGTGTGTGTGTGTGTGTAAGTATGTATGTGTGTGCGTATGTATGTATGTGTGTGTGTATGTGCATGTTGGTTTGTATGTTAGTGTGTGTTAGTATGTCTGTAAGTGTGTGTGATTAAATGTGTGAATGTATGTACGTAGATGGGTCTACGTATGTGTGTGTGTGAACAGGCGTGTGGGAGGTAGGTGGGTGGGTGGGTGTGGGAGGTAGGTGGGTGGGTGTGTGCGTGTGGGAGGTAGGTGGGTGGGTGTGTGTGGGTGGTGTGTCCACAAAAAAAAAAAATGGATCTCAGAGGAGGAGGGGGCTGTGTTAAGTTCGTGTGGGTGTGAGTTTTGTAGGGTGAAGATGTAGCGTTGCTCCAAGTGGAGCCTGGAAAGTGGGCGACCATGGTGGGGGGCGAGACCAAACACTGAGATGTCATCTAGGGAATGGCCGGCCGAGCGGAAGTGGCGTGCGACGGGAGAAGGAGAGTGTAAGCGAACGTCCCTCAAGTGTTCAGTGAAACGGTCGGACAACCGGCGTCCCGTCTGTCCTACATACAGCATCCCGCATAGGTTGCATTTAATGCAGTAAATAAGGCCAGACGAGGTGCACGTAAAAGAGTGCCTAATGCGTACAGTGTGCAGGTTGGAGCCGGTGACAGCGGTGGTGTGGTGATGAAGGGGCAAGTGTTGCAACGGGATCTAGAGCAAGGAATGATCCGTGTGGGGCTGAGGGGAAGGAGAGAGGGTGCTGTGGACCAGGAGGTCACGCAGATTGCGGGCTCGTTTGAAAGAGGACAGGGGTAGGTTAGGGAAAATGGGGCGGGTGGTGGGATCAAGCTGGAGGCGACGGAAGGCACGTAGTATCTTGCGACGAAGGGGTAGGGTAGAGGGGTGAAAAGGAGGGGGAAGGGGTGCGGTTGGGGGGGTGGGCGGGGGGAAGGAGACAGGGCGGTAGTGCGGTCGATGCGACGGGCGCGGGTGAGGGCATCAGAGAGGAGTATGGGTGGGTAACCTCGGAGTCTGAACATGCGGGCCAGTATTGAGATTGGGTCTCGAAATCCTGGTCGCGGCTGCACAAGCGTCGGAGGCGGAGGAACTGGGAGTAGGGGATGGCTCGTTTGGTGTGGAAGGGGTGGGAGGAAGAGAAGTTGAGATAGAGGTGGGAATCCGTAGGTTTAAAAAAGGCGGGGGTGGTGAGAGAGCTGGAGGGGTGATCGATGCGGAGAGAGATGTCAAGGAAGTTGACAGAGGTGTTGGAGATGGTGGAGGTGAATTGAAGAGAGGGGTGAAAGTTGAAAGGAAAGAGATGAATTGGCAGAGAAGTTCACGGGAAGGGAGGTGGCACCTACGCAGTCGTCGATATAGCGACCGTATAGTTCGGGGGTCGGCCCAAGAACTGGAGAACACTTGGGCCTCAATGTAGCCAAGAAAGAGATTGGCGAAATTGGGGCCCATCCTAGTTCCCATCGCGACCCCGGACATCTGTTGGTACGTTTCCCCGGCGAACGTGAAGCAATTGAGGGTGAGGACGAGCTCAGCCAACCGGAGAAGGGTGGGGGTGCTGGGGGTGGGGTCGGGACGACGGTCGAGGAAGTGTTGGAGGGCTAGGAGACCGTCATTGTGGGGAATCACTGTGTACAGGGATTTTACATCTAAAGTGAAGAGGAGGTGTGAGGGCTGGAAGGGAAGGAAAAGGAATTGAAGAGACGGAGGGCGTGGTTGGTGTCGTGTATGTGGGATGGGAGGGCTGCGACTAAGGGGGACAGGATGCGGTCGAGGTATAGGGAGATGAGTTCAGTGGGGCAATTACAGGCAGAGACTATGGGACGGCCAGGATTAGAGGGTTTATGGATCTTGGGAAGGAAGTAGATGATGTGCGGACGATGAGGTTGGTGGCGGTGAGGGGGAGAGCGGAGGAGGAGATGAGGTCGTGGATGGTGGAGGACACTCGCTGTTGGTAGGAGGAGGTGGGATCGGAGGGGAGGAGGCGATAGAAGAGTGGATTTTGAAGCTGGTTGAGCGCTTCCTCCCTGTATAGGTCCGCGCGCCACACTACCACTGCCCCGCCTTTGTCCGCCGGTTTGATGACAATGTCATCACGACGGCGGAGGTGGCGAAGGGCAATGGATTCGGCCCGAGTGAGGTTGGCTCGGCGGGGTCTTGGTGCAAAGTTGAAACGGTGGACCAAAGCGTTGCAGTCATGTACAACGAATCTAGGCTACTGAAAAGGCCTGGGGGCGGCGTCCAGATGGATGGACGACGCCCCAGCTCCAAAAGGCAATCCTGATTGTTGTGACGCTGCGGGGACGCGTGGTAGTATGCGCGAAGTTTGAGGCGGCGCAGGAACAGGTTGACGTCTGCCCGAGTCTCGAACTCATCACAGTGGCGCGTGAGTGGCGTGAAGCGGAGACCCTTACTGAGGAGGGAGCGCTCAGCGGCGGAGAGGGGGAGGTGGGGGGGTATAGTGACAACAGCGCGAGGAAGCGGGGTGGTGGGAGGACTAGGGGCAGGCGGAGGGGTTGCAGGGGTGTGAAGGGGAGGGTAGGGGTGGTTGGGTGAAGCTGGGTTAGGCGTAGGAAGGTCACGGTGGGGGGTGTGTGGGTCCGTGGAAGGGTGGGGTAGGTGCGAAGGAGGGGGGGAACAGTGGGGGCGGATGGGGAAGGGGGTGAGGGGTTGAGGAGGAGGTGGAGTTTTTTTGTTTTTTGTGTGTGTGAGGTGGTTGTAGAGTTGGTGGTTGAGATTAAGAATGAAGCGGAGGATAGGTTGGGTGAAGAGTGGAGGGCAGAGGGCGGAGAGAAGGAGGTAGGCCTGGGAAAGTTGATGGTCGAGGGAGTCAAGGAGGGGGCGGGTGGAGCGGATGGTGGCGCGGAGGAGGGAGCGGGAGGTACGAGCGAGGGTGGGTTCGATGAAGGGGGAGGAATAGGGGGTAGCGTGGAACTTCAAGAGGAACCCGCGGGGTGCCTTATTTACCTAAACTCTATTATTCTATTTATTCTTTTATTGACTTTATCACTGATTCCTTTGACCACTCCCCTAAGAATGATAGTTTGCGCCATGCCTACCCCAAAAAGTCCCCCACCACCACCCCTTTAAACCTGCCTAAATGTATAAATGCCAAAACTATTCTTGTCACCTAGCTTCCTGATGATTTCTTTTGAATGAAACAGTTCTAGTCCTGTAGAAGTTCCTTCTATAAAATAAATATATATATATATATATTATATATATATATATATATATATATACATATATATGACGTGCTTCTTTCAGTTTCCGTCTACTAAATCCACTCACAAAGCTTTGGTTGGCCCGAGGCTATAGTAGAAGACACTTGTCCTAAGTGCCATGCAGTGGGAATGAACCTGGAACCATGTGGTTGGTAAGCAAGCTACTTACCACACAGCCACTCCTGTGCCTATATTTACAAGATCTGTCCTGGGATCAGTTTGTTTGATTAAAACTCTTCAAGGCAGTGCCCAAGTAAAAGCTAAAAGATAATGAAGTAACAAACAGTTAACTGTTAACCTTTCAGCATTCAAACTAGCTATATCCAGCCGAAATATTCTACCTGTTTTATGTTCAAAATAGCCAAAATCTGCCTCTCACACCTACCCAACAGTGTCATTCTAAAAATAAACAACTACATCATCAAAATCCTGAAGCAATGAGATATTGCATGATTAAATCAAAATAATGTGATAGAGTAATCTGAATACTAAAGGGTTAAACTATTTTAGATTCAACAATGATGATTTTATCAATTGCAACATCTCATGATCACATACTGCCTACTACAAAACTTAGCAATAATATACCTCTATCCCCATTTTATTCAGAAGATAAGTCATTAAAGGTTTTGAAACATTAATGAATGTAGGAATGCTAATGTTCCAAATGAAATATAAAGAACTAATGAGGAAATGAAAAAAAAAGAGTTTTAATAAAATAAGATTAAACATGAATACAGGCAAGTCTTCAGTATAACATGTTTCAAAGAAAAGCTGTTATGCTCGTGACTGTGTTTTATGCTGAAGACATGTCTGTGTATGAGTTTAATCTTTTCCTTAATCATTTTTCTCAATCCCTTATCAGTCCATTCAATTAGTTTAGAACAATAGCATTCCTAAGTTTATAGAAACATTAATGGACTTAGAAATGCTACTGTTCCATAAAAGAATAATAAGGAATTATGAACATTCTTTAACAAAAAATGATTAAACACATTCATGCTTTTCTATATAGTATTGGAAAATATAACTGCTCCTGTATACACAAATAGGTATGTAACATCTACCTATCTATCTATCTATCTATCTATCTATCTATCTATCTATCTATCTATCTATCTATCTATCTATCTATCTATCTATCTATCTATCTATCCATCCATCCATACATACATACATACACACATACATATTTGAAGAGAGGTTTTAAGCCACTGGCCGTTAAGGTCTGAAGAAACACTGTAAAGTTAACCACTTTATAGGCATGAAATCCTAGGTAACCCCATAAACCAGCCATAGCTATCTTTATTTAATTACTCTACTACCTGCTCTATTACTTAGAGTATGCTTCTCTTTGGGATTTATGATTTATGACGATATATAAATGTGTGTGTGTGTGTGTATGTATGTGTGTGTGTGTATGTATGTGTGTGTGTGTGTATGTGTGTGTGTGCATGTATATATATATATACACACACACAAACATACATCTATATATACATGCATACATACATACATATATAACTTATACAAGGAAAAGGTTGACAGGAACTTTGAAATTTGGTAAACACACTTTATTACTAGGTATTGAGTAATCCTTGAGTTTAATGGTAAATTGTTTTGATATCTAACTTAACATAAAAACAAGCAATGTGTGTGAGTGTACACACACACACACAGAATATCATTGTTTTAATGTTCCATTTCACAGGCTTGCATAGATCAGACAGAATCTGTTTAGGCAAATTTTCTATAGCTTGATCTTTCTGTGGCTATTCTGTGGCTGTTTCTTAGCCATGTAGTATGTTCCAATGGCCAGGCATGTTTACATGGAAGAATGGAAACAGTCTTTTGTATAAACATGCCCAGAATGATAGTATATGATAATGATAGTTATTTAGAACTACTGTGCAATATCAAGACAGGGAAACACACACATACACACATGCATGCAGGCATTATTCTAAATAAACAAGTAGTTCTCCCTTACTTTTCTTCCAACTTTCATTGTTATTTTCTTTAATACAATTCATTTATACTTTAATTTATTTTTAGTTAAGCATTTTATATTTATTATCCTGTAAGTTATTAAGTTGTTTATAGCCTGTAGCTATTCTACATCTATCTTGAAGTATTTCAGAATTTCATTATTTTTGATGGTGTTTTCGTCTGTTCTTATGTCCATATATTTCATCTGTTTTTAAATCTTTTAATTTACATTTAAATCCCTTAATTCATATTTATTTCTATTACAGCTCCGATAGGGATTGTCTAATTTTTTTTTATTGACATTTCAATATAGGAACTAAAACTATGCTGTCAAATACTTATATAATGTGTTACTTTGCATATAATGTGTTATATATATAATGTGCTTTTTTGGAGTTGGTATTTAATTGAGGGGTCTTTGTTCAATTTCAGAAAAGGTAGTTTTTCCATAGCTTGACATTCTTCAATAGCTCATTTTAGAACTGTCTTCATTTCTTGTAGGAAACTGTTCTTCAAAAAGTTGTCCAACCCATCCTTTATACTACTTCTTACTTTACTGTTTGAAATTGTGTGCAATATTTCTTTATCAGTGTGCTGTCTGTTTAACCTTATTAAAATTCCTGGTCTTCTGATGGTTGTAGTTAGTGGTTAATTTGTTGTTTAGTTCCTGGGTAGCTTGGGTAAAGTAAATATATAATAAAAGCTGTTCCATCTGAGAGCATTCAGTTTCTATTTTTTTTTTAAATACTAGAGTACAATTTCAGGAAGATTGGTTTGCTACTTTTAAGCCAAGCAAACATATTGAGGCTATCTTTATTTCCTCATGCAATTGTTTTCTTCAGCAAGTTTCTCTCCACTGTTTAATTCTTTCTTAAACATTTTATCATTGTCCCACATTCATTGGACAGAAATGTGGTTTTCAAGGAACATTTAATCCTGTGTTTTAAGCTGATCATAAACCCTCTTCATTTACTCTATTCAGGCTTATTAAAGTGCATTATCCATACTCTCATATGTGTGATCCCTTCTGGTAGCAGCTAGTTTGTTTGAATTTACTTTATACAGGGGTGTTGCCACCATTTAAGGTTCTTCTTTAGACTTGCAGACTTTATCCAATACATTCTGGATTAACAATGAATGACCATTCATATGAGAACAAAAATGGTACGCTTTGATAAATTGAAACAGTAAATTAAGATTCATTCTTGCACCCTTTGTTTTCAAATGACACTAACTTATCTCTATTTTCTTCTTCAGGTGTATTAACTGGGTTTCATGCTTATTTTGATTTGAGGTACCCTTTGGCAAACATCTAGTTTTAAGGGTTTTCTCATTAGGATTTAGTGTCCCTTTGGATGCTGTTTATTAATGAGAAATTGAAATTATGGTCTATCTTGTTCAAATCAATTATACCCCAGCCACACACACATTGAACAATGATTTTCTCTATTCTGTCTTTACACAATAAATAACTTCTGGCAGTGTTTAATTTTCATTTTATATTTTTGTTGTATTCTATAAATTTTTGTTTGTCCTTTTCTTTTATTTCCATACACTAATAATCTACTCCATAATTTAAGTTCAAATGTCACTGATAGATGTTGCTACCTTTATTCTCATGGGATTTGATGAAACAAGTAGTTGCCATGTCCTGAGTTGAACCATTTGATTCTCAACTTCTCTTATAAGTTTGCGACCTAATGACATGTGAAATAATTAGCACTTTACATGATTATCATTATTATAAGTCGTCAATGGTAAAAATAGAGATAATAATGATAATAACTATATATATATATATATATATATCATCATCATCATCATCATCATCGTTTAACGTCCGTTCTCCATGCTAGCATGGGTTGGACGGTTCGACCGGGTATCAGAGAAGCCAGAAGGCTGCACCAGGCTCCAGTCTTATCTGGCAATGTCTCTACAGCTGGATGCCCTTCCTAACGCCAGCCACTCCGTAAGTGTAGTGGGTGCTTTTTACGTGCCACCTGCACAGGTGCCAGGCGAGGCTGGCAACGGCCATGGTCGGATTGGTGCATTTTACGTGCCACCGGCATGGAAGCCAGTCGAGGTGGCACTGGCATCGGCCACGATTCGGATAGTGCTTTTTACGTACCACCAGTCCAGGGGTCCTGGCATCTGCCGGGTGCCAGTCATAGGATTGGTTCAATTTCGATTCCGATTTCGATTTCGATTTCGATTTCACTTGCCCCAACAGGTCTTTGTGTGTCCAAGGGAGGAAAGGCATGCATAAGTGGGCTGGATTCACTTGTCCTGCCTGGTCTTCTCACGCACAGCATATTTCCAAAGGTCTCGGTCACTGGTCATTTCCTCAGTGAGGCCTAAAGTTCGAAGGTCGTGCTTCACCACCTCGTCCCAGGTTTTCCTGGGGTCTACCTCTTCCATGGGTTCCCTCAATTGCTAGGGATTGGCACTTTTTCACACACCTATCTTCATCCATTCTCGCCACATGACCATACCAGCACAATCGTCTCTCTTGCACACCACAACTGATGCTTCTTAGGTCCAACATTTCTCTCAAGGTACTAAAGCTCTGTCGAGTATGCACACTGATATTACACATCCATCGGAGCATACTGGCTTCATTCCTCGTGAGCTTACGCATGTCCTCAGCAGTCACGGCCCATGTTTCACTGCCATGTAGCATGGCTGTTTGTACACATGCATCATACAGTCTGCTTTTTACCCTGAGCGAGAGGCCTTTAGTCACCAGCAGAGGTAAGAGCTCCCTAAACTTTGCCCAGGCTATTCTTACTCTAGCAGTTACACTTTCAATGCACCCACCCCCACTACTGACTTGGTCACCTAGATAACGGAAGCTATCAACTATTTCTAGTTTCTTCCCCTGGAAAGTGACGGAAGTTGTTTTCTGCAGATTTTCAGAGTTTATTGCTCCTGAGCATCTGCCACATACAAAAACTATCTTCCCAGTTAGCCTTCCTTTGACATTGTTGCACCTCTTATGTGTCCATAGCTTACACTGGGTACATCTTATAGAGTTTCTACCTACACCTTTTCTACAGATCGAGCAGGGCCATCTTCCTGAAGACATTTGTGGATTGTCTACCTTCCTACTTATTAATACTTTCGTTTTAGCTAGTTTGACTCTAAGGCCCCTCGATTCTAAACCCTCCTTTCACACCTGGAACTTCTCCTCTATTTCTGATAGTGACTCAGCAATTAGAGCAAGGTCGTCAGCATAGAGGAGCTCCCAGAGGCAACCTGTCTTGAATTCCTCCGTAATTGCCTGGAGGACTATGATAAATAGGAGGGGGCTGAGTACTGAACCCTGATGGACCCCAACCTCTACTTTGAGTTCTTCTGTGTACATGTCGCCAACCCTAACCTTGCTTACGGCATCCCTGTACATGGCTTGCACAGCCCTCACCAGCCATTCATCTATCCCTAGTTTCCTCATTGACCACCAGATAAGGGATCGGGGGACCCTGTCAAAGGCTTTCTCCATGTCAACGAAAGCCAGGTACAGGGGCTTATCTTTGGCTAGGTATTTCTCCTGCAGATGTCTCACCAGAAATATGGCATCAGTGGTGCTTTTCCTTGGCATGAAACCAAACTGCATCTCGTCCAAGTTGACTCTCTCCCTAATTAGTTGGGCTATGACCCTCTCTGTAACCTTCATTACCTGATCCAACAGCTTGATACCTCTGTAATTATTTGTATCTAGGGCGTCTCCTTTACCTTTGTAGCAGTTGACTAGTATGCTGCTACACCAGTCATTGGGTATGACTCCTTCGTGTATCACCTGGTTAACTATATGGGTGACTAGGTTATAGCCGACACTGCCAGATATTTTGAGCATCTCTGCAGTAATTCCTGATGGGCCTGGGGCTTTCCCTGTCTTCATGCTTCTAATTGCCTTAACTACCAAAGAATTGTCAACTTGGATGGCTGGTCCCTCTGTTGGGTTGACATTCGGCAGACTCTCTTTATCTCATTCATTTTCTATATTCAGCAACCTTTCATAGTGACATCTCCAAACCTCTTTCTTTGCATCCTCATTTAGCGCAAGTGAACCATCATCCATGCGGACACATTTCTCTCCTACCACATCACGATTCTCTCTCACACACTGTCTTGCAACACAAAATACCTCAAGTCTTTCATCCTCACGGCGCAGAACATTGGCAAATTTTTCTTATCCACTTCCCCTCTGGCTAAATAAACCTATAGGAGTTTTCATCAACTGACATACTGAGCCTTGATAGTATATATATTTATACATATATAAGAATAAATATCTAGCAATTGAAGGACAGGTGTCAATCCATTACAACCATTTCTAATAAATTTTTTGATTGATAAATGAGTACATTATATCATTATAAAAAAAACATTTTCTCCAGATGAATACATGAATCTTACAATCAAGGACATTTAAAATAATTTTTTAAAATAGTCTAAAAATTATGGCGTCTTACATATATATAATTCTGCTAGTACTTCTGTACCTAGGTTGGTATTCACATTAAAAAGTTGTGTGAGCATTTTTTCTGACCTAACTAGGTGCCTCAGTTTTAAGTACCTTATTCAGTTGAATCTTGTTTTGTGTGTGTGTGTGTGTGTGTGTGTGTGACCTGAAAATGATTTTTTTAAAGTTATGAGCTATTTAAAAAATTCCTTTCATTTAGCAGAACATCACTAACCTTTCTAGAAGAAGATGGTATATAGTGTGTATTTTGCATTTAAGTGCTTTCACTTTTCAACTTTTCAAACTCGCATGTTCCAGGCTAATGCATTTAGAGGAAGTTGTTTTTTGTAATGATGTTAACTATTTCCGGTTTAGTTTTAGATTTTAGAATTTTTATAATGTATTCTTCTTTTGTCTTTCATAGTTGATCATTTTCATCTTATATTTTGTAAAAGAGGAATATTTTAAATTGTTGGCTATTTCATATGTTGTCTATTTCTGGTTTAGTTTTGGATTTAGAATTCTTATATGGTATTCTTCTTTTGCTTTTGTTGTTGATCATTTTCATCTTTTATTTTGTAAAAGGGAAATATTTTGAATTTTGCTTTTGCAAAATTGTCTAGATGTTTACTGCATGGAAAATTTCTAAGAGATGACTCTTTAATTTGTTGTTTATGCTTGTTTACATAACTGGTTAGTTTTGTTCATGTTTCTCATTGAAAAATGAAAGCATTTACTTGCAAAATACACACTTAACATAAAATTGAGAAAATTATTTTTAAATAGTTAATAACTTGAAAAATTATTTTTCTTTTAATTATTCTAATGTTTTTAAATACATCATATATATATATATGTGTGTGTGTGTGTGTGTGTGTGTGTTGTGTGTGTGTGTGTGTGTGTGAGTGTGTATATGTTAAATAGAATGAGACAACAAAACCAAAGTAATAGGAAATTTCTTGGACATTTATAAAGAGAAAGGTAGTCTTACAACTTTTCAGGAATATAAACGATATCCCATCATCAGAGACGATATGTGAGAGTTAACTAGAAAGAAATAGAGTTCAATACAAGAAGTTATTTTAGAAAAGGAAAGATATAGGAAGTATAAAGGGAAATAGGAAAATAAAAATAGAAATATATGTTGGATGTTAAAGTTGCTGTTCTGTTATCCAAGGAATGTGCTGTGTTGAATGGGTAAAAAGGCATCTTGTCCATGGTATGTAAATTCTGATAGGAGTTCATATTTTGTTATTACAAATGGATAGTGAACAGGTATTAGTTCCATGTGCTGTTTATTTGAAGGAACTTGTGTAAATGATATTTTGAGAATATACTGGTAGGGGGAAGAAAATAGAGAGAAGAGAATAGATAAGTGGGTTAGGAGGAAGAAAATTTGTATTGGTCAAAAGATTTGGGGTGGAAAGAAGAAAAAAAGAAAAAAAGAGAAAATTTGAAAAGGAGTGCTAGATGGTGGTCAATATATTGTGAGGGGTGGGGACAGGAGAGCTATCAATAGATAAAATTAACAGGAGGCAGGATAGAAGGAAGAGAGAAGAATGTAAGGAAGGAATATGTGTGAGAAGTGGGATGTGTGGTGATATGTTTGAAAGGCACTAAAGTGGAGGGATAGTTAAAGAATGTGGTATGGAGAGGGGTACAAAAGTGAGTAGTAAACCTCAAAAAGGAAGTGAAGAATAAAAAAAATATAGTGGTCAAATTTCTAAAAATAGATGTAGGCATTTAGGTACTTTCCGGTTATCTCACCCCCATTAAAAAATTGGGTTATCTCCCCAAGTTTTATGAGAAATATTGGTACTTTTCATTATCTCCCACATTTAAAAAAATTGTTTAACTTTCAATAAAACAAAAAAACAAAAGTGAAAAGATAAAACATCTTATTGAATATGATAATATTTTTATGATAAAACATACAAAACTGAAAAGATCAATAAACATGAAAACTGAAAAAAATTTAACATCTTACTGAATCTGATAACATTTTTGTGACAAATCATACTGTGCCTATTGAGGAGGCCAAACTTCATCAATGTTTTGAAGTATTGAATCAAAAGGATCTAATTCTTATAATCCAATCTCTTGTCACATAAACTAAATTTTTTTAGTGGTGAGATAGCCCAGTATTTTAATGGCAATTTTTTAATGGGGGTGAGATAACCAAAAAGTACTGGCATTTTTATGAGATCAGATATTGTACTAGTTAAGTGATTGTGGGACTGATAAATCAGTGAGAGAAAGAAAAATATGTATATAGATATACACGCACATGCACAAGCATAAATATAAATATGTATATGCACTACTGTATAGGACCACATACTCACACATATGCATCCATGCACATATATACACATATATATTATTAAACAGTTAAGAATTTAAAAATTAAGAAATTGTAAAGTCAAATAATGTTGTTGGAGGATACCTAAGGAATACTTGGTATATGTAGTGTGGTGATTTAGGTTGCATTTTAGATTTGTGGTAAAATTTGAAGGTATGGAAAAAAAAGGTGGTTGCATTTACTTAGGGCCTCATTATACTTATTTAGTAGTACTGAAGAGTTATATTTTAATATGTAGTATGCCTCTTTTAGCCATAGTTTACAGGCTGAGTGTTGACCCTGGTATGGAAGCCCTGAATCTATTATGAACCATGATAAGTGATATGGAATACTCCTATTTTTAAGATGATTTATTTAAGCTCTTGGTGGTTAGCAAGGTGTCATCTCTGTAGAGGTCTCCTTTGGTGTTAGGGAAATGTACTTGGAGCTGGTAGAGTATCTATAGTCTGGTGAGGTTGGTGACTTGGGCGGTGTTGGATGATCCTATAGTAATGTCAAATAATTTGTTATGGTTACTGTCATAGTTATAATGGTTGGCCCGGCACCAAAGTTTGTCCTCTAAAGAAATAAGAGTTTTATGGGCTTATGTTAATTTCTAGTGGGGTTAGGTTAGTTAGATTCCTTGCTAGATGGAGTGCTGGACACTCTATTCTATGGTATACACCTCGCTTCTCACTAAACATTAAGAACTTATCTAAATCCTTTCTTAGTATACTAGACACCAATTTCCCTTGTCAACATAAATATTACTCTATCTTTAATAGATCTACCTTAAAGTTATCCTACTCCTCCCCACCCAACTTTGAGTCTATCATAACAGCCTCTAATAAGTGAAAACTTTCTCTCTATTATCAAAATTTGGATTGTAACAACTCTGAATACATGTGCACCCATTTTTAAGAAATGAGAAACACAGCAAATCCACTACTATGTATAAGATACTATTCTTCTTTCTATGCTCTACGTTATATATTTTAATAATTACTGGTATTTTATATTTTATATATTATACATGTAAAGCATAATATGTTATACATGTATGTATATTGTTATAATTGTTTTTTTTTTAAAAATAGACATAATATATCTAAAAGTTGATGAATACCCCCTCTTGATACCCTCCATTTTCTTATTGCTGTATATACATACATACATACATATATATATATATATATATATATATATATTATATATATATATATGTATAAATGCATACATACATATATACAGCAATCCCTCGACTATCATGGGTCTTACATTCCAAAACCCTGTGAAAATTTGCGAATTGGAAACTACTGTACTGTATATTTTTTTCCATTTTTATAATTTGTATATATTTATTTTATTATGAATGCAAAACAACACCACAGAGGATTCAATGTAAGCTTAAATAATAAACCACATTAGGTGAACCGCTACATGGCAAGGGATAACTATATATATATATATATTATATATATATATATATATATATATATATAAAACTGAGAATGTGTGTGTATCTGTCTGTCTGTGTGAATCCCTAAAACTTGAGAACTACACAATCAATTTCATTCAAATTTTACACATACCTTACTTAGGGTCCAGGGAGTGTCATGGGCAAAAAATTTTTAACTTCTTGCCTAGGACGAGCCCACAGCAATATCATATCTTCTCCACTATTTCAGTATTACGTGTCAAAAGTGAAAGAAAACCATCTCTCTATTGTAATGTCAGATACTTTCACTTTAATACTGAAACTATTAATTAAAGTGAAACTATTATATAACAGGGATGAACTGTAACTGGACTTCCATTCTGCTAGAAGAAGATCCGCTATGGTCTTATATGCTACACCACTGGTTTTAAATTCATACTAATCAAATTTATATTCAATTTTTCACCCTTATTATTTTAAATTTAAATTTACGTAAATATATATATATAGATAGATAGATGTATACATATAGATATATATATATATATATATATTCATATATATATATATATGTATATATATATATTCATATATGGATGTATATATATATACATATATACATGTATATAAGTAGATGTACATGTAATATGTACACATATATATACACATATAAACATGCATACATATATACACCCATACACACATACAACCCCCACACATACATAGGTGCAGGTGTGGCTGTGTGGTAACAAACTTGGTTCCAAAACACATGGTCCTGAGTTCAGTCCCACTGTGTGGTAACTTGGCATGTGTCTTCTGCTATAGCCTCAGACCAACGAAAGCCTTGTCAGTGGATTTTTTAGACAGAAGCTGAAAGAAATCAATTGTATATATATGTATGTATATATGTAAGTCTATGTGTGTGTCTTTGTGTTTCTCTCTCATCACTGCTTCACAACTGGTGTTTGTTTATTTACATCCCCATAACTTACTGGTTTCACAAGAAGAAACTGATAGAATAAGTACCAGGCTTATCAAAATAAAAAAAAACCCACTAGGCACTGTCTCGTATATTTGTTTGCCCACTCAGTTGTATCTATCAATTTATCTTTGTGTGTGTGTGTGTGTCTGTGTATATATATATATCTATATCTATCTATCTATCTATCAATCTATCTGTCTGTCTGTCTGTCTGTCTGTCTGTCTGTCTGTCTGTCTGTCTATCTATCTATCTCTCTATCTATCTATCTATCTATCTATCTATCTATCTATCTATCTATCTATCTATCTATCTATCTATCTATCTATATATATATATATATATATATATATATATGTATATATATATATATAACATCCTAATGGGGGCCTTAACTCCAAAATTTTTGTCATTTCTTTTATGATCCAAAATAGGTCAAAAGTACTGAATGGATCTTTATGAAATCTGGAAAATATATTCTATGTATAAAGGCCATAACCCCCATGACAATTCATATATTTTTGCTGTTGATGAAATTTTATTCACAGGTATTAGACACAAATGAAGTAATATTTATAAAATTTTATCTTCTTATAAGTTAGAAAGACCTCTCTATGGGGACTTAACACACAAAATTTTGACATTTATAGATTGTCAATTTATTCTGTCCAGTTAAGTATCAGAATAGTGGTCATTTGCAAACTCCAACTTACATTTCTCCTTAGCCCTCACGTCACACAGTTGTTAATGTTGATTTCAGTTGGGTCACGCTCTTCCAATTGCTATAGATTCGTAATGCATCTTACAGCTGTGCCTGTCACCTGGATGGTGAGGAATCCTACATTGGGAGTGGTAACGACTAGGGTAGGGTAGCTGACTGCTTATTGTGATCATTCATCTTTTGGTTTCCTGTAGCTTTGTTTTCTTTTACAAACCCAGTGAACATATATTTCCTATTTCAAAGAAATTCAAACAAGTTAAAAAGATTCTCAACAATTCAACTTCTCTGCATGATATTAAGACACCCACTCCCAACAGGGGCCTTAACTCCCACATTTTAGAGCTCCATGACCTTCATTTTTCAGGTGCAAAATCCTTTTAATAGGTACAATAAGACAGGAATTTTGGAATATGCGAATAAAAATCAGTAGCATGGGATACATGTGGCACAATTACAAATTTTTTTAGGGTGTGTAAAGAGGGAAATAACCCTCATCTGCAATTTTGATGAAATTTGAAACATAGATATTCCAGTTCATTAGAGAAAATATAACAGAAAAGTCTAATTCTTCAATTGAATGTAACACGAGCAACGCTGGGTATCTCTGCTTGTATATATATGTACACACACACACACATATATATACATGTATATATACATATATATATGTGTGTGTGTGTGTGTGTGTGTGCGATGGACTCTCCCATCATTAGATAATGTATGAAGGTTTGACAGTTTCTTACCGAACAACCACACAGATGATTTGCTTGTAGTGATTAAATGTTTGTGTTGTGTAGACAAAAGCTCACTCCCTCCATCAGATCGATATCACCTGCACAGGTGCAATGTGTACCACATGTCAGCTGCCAAAATGACCACAGAGCAATGTGAAATGAAGTGCTTTCCTCAAGAATACAACGCAATGCATGGTCTAGGAACTGAACCAACAATCTTGCAATCATGAGTGCAACACCCTAACCACTAAGTCATACTCCTTCACTATATCTATCTATCTATCTATCTATCTCTTTCTCTCTCTGTCTCTCTCTTTCTATATATATATATATATTTAAATAATGAGGGAGATAAATTGAATATTAATTTAATTAATATCAATTTAAAACCAGTAGACTAGCATATAAAAATCTGAAAAATCAGAGAAAATTCCTATACATGTGTATATTTAGGGCTAAAAACCACTATGTGGACAGCTATATGCTAGAAGTAGATCACATACGATCAAACTACAAAGAAAAAATGTTCTTTAGAGAAAATTCAGCAAATACCAGAACATAGGCGGGCAAGACAGATGAAAATTATATAAAAATCAAGAATTAATCGTATTAATTATTATCAATCATTATTAATTCTTGATTTTTATATAATTTTCATCTGTCTTGCCAGCCTATGTTCTGGTATTTGCTGAATTTTCTCTGGAGGACATTTTTTCTTTGTAGTTTGATCGTATGTGATCTACTTCTAGTATATATATATATATATAATATATATATATATAATATATATATATATAATATTTATTATTTATTCTTTAATTGAACGTGATGCATCCATTTCCAGGTAAGTTTATATATATATATATATATATATATATATATATAGAGAGAGAGAGATGTATAAACATACATGTATGTTTCTCTCTCTGTCTTTCTCTCTGTCTCTCTCTCTCTCTATATATATATATACATTTACACACATACACATATATAATATATAATATATACAATGTGCATGTGCGTGTGTGAGTGTATACCTTCCTTGATATTGTGGTATTTATTTTGCAGATACAATGTATGTATAATGGCCTATGGACAAACAGGAAGTGGCAAAACACATACAATGCTTGGAAGTCACAAGAATGAGAACTACAACCTAAGCCATGAGGCACATCCAGATGAGGGCGTGATACCTCGAGCTATGAGGGAACTGTTCAGGTTAGATAACTTACATTATACATTACTTAGCATTGTACCATTGTCAACCACTGCTGCCACCATGGCACCACCACCAGTGCCACACCACCATCATCATCATTTGGCATTATATATTTATCACCTCTATGATCACCACTACTACCACTTCCACGACCATCCTCCCATCCTCATCTTCATCATCATCCTCATCATCATAATCACCATCAATATTATTATTATCACTCATCATCCTCATCATTATCCTCAGTTCTGCTGCCATCTGTATCATTGCCATCATTATATGTCTTTTATCTGGATCCCTGCCCCAACTTCTTCCACTGCCTCAAACATCCCCACATTCCATGTCAAACATGTCACCATTCCCTAATCACTAATCTGTAACACTTCAAACTAAAATAATGAACAAGAGAACCTCTACATGTCCACCTGTTCTGCAAGAGATAGCTGTAAAATCTACCTCAAATCACACCTTGACTTCCAAGAAATGATCCCTTGGAAAAGAACACAATGGATTATGTGTTCTTGGATAGTAAATAAGACAGGTTGGTCATAGCTAGAATGATTTTGAACACAGTTTGCTCGATTAGAGTCGCCTGTGCCTCCACAAGAACAACAGAAAAGCTAACCCACTAATTCCTATAATTACCATAAAGCTAATATTTGAGTGACGCTTTGTTTTAATAATCTAGAAAAGATGAAAGGCAAAGTTGGCCAAAGCAGGATTTGAACTCTGAACATAAAGGGCTTGAACTAGATATTACATAATCTTTTGTTGTTCAATGTTCTTATGATTTTGCCAATTGTGCACCCTGCAAAAATAATGTTCCCTATGTTAAATACAAGACCGTAAATTTATGTGAACCCTAGAACTTCACTTATCTTTTATCTTTATCTTTTACTTGCTTCGCTCATTAAACTGCTGACATGCTGAAGCACCAGCTTGATGAATTTTAGTCAAACAAATTGACCTCAGTATTTATTTATTTATTTATCTTTGGAGCCTGGTACTTATTTTCGTGGTCTCTTTTTGCTAAACAACTAAGTTACAGGGATGTTAAAACACCAACAGTTGTCAAACAGTGGTGAGAGACAAACACCAACTCAAAGACACATAGACATCTGTCTGGTATTTGCCATGATAGATCACTAGCCACTACACATTCTTTATTTTCTCTCCTTGTTTCTTTCTATGTTTCTTTCTGTGGAAGAGCGTCGGCTCGAAACGTTAAAGATTTTTTCACTTCTCGAGCATTAAACCAATACATCTGTTTGTTGTCTACACCACCTGTCTTCGTCTTTTGTTTTTCTTTTGTGAATTCTCCCCATATTTGTCTATCTATATACATATCTGATGACCTTCTTTCAGTTTCCATTTACCAAATCCACTCACAGGATTTTGGCCTGCCTGAGGTTATATTAGTAGACATCTTCTCAAGGCGCCATGCAGTGGGACTGAACTCAGAACCATATGGTTAGGAAGCAAACTTCATCCCACACAGTCATGCTTGCTCATAGTATTTTATTTTATCTATCTGAGAATGATGCAAGATTAAAATAGTCTTCAGCAGAATTTGAAGTCAGAATATAAAAAAGGATGTGACTAAATTGGCATAAGACTTGAAAATATTTCTTACACTAAATTTAGAAATGTTGGCAAGAGAAGCAGTCAAAGTCTTCCTTTTACAATTCCATTTACAACTACGTATTCTGTCATAATGTGTTTGAGAGTTCCTTTTTTTAACAACCTTAACTACAGAATAATCAAAATCTTTAATTAAATGGAACAATATCATATAGATCTATAAATTCCTGCCTTAAAATAGAAATATGAATATTTATAGAGATGGAATTTCCACAAGCCCAACTAGTAAACATTGCTGTCACCATCACCATCATCATCATCTTCATCATCATAATCATCATCATATAATGTCTATTTTCCATGCTGGATGGTTTGACAGAAGCTGGCTAGTTGAAGAGCTGGCCAGGCTCCATGTCTATTTTTGCATGGTTTGCACGGCTAGATGCCCTTCCTAATGACAACCACTTTACAGCATGTACTGGTGCTTTTACACAGCACCAGCATCTGTGCCTTTATGTGGCACTGGCACAGGTGATTTTTATGTGTCACCAGCACCCATAAATCTCCTAGGTTAGGGTCATTCAGCTGAAGAGGGATGTAAGGGACATTGGACATGGCTTGACATTCTGCAAGGACTTTTGATTGATGCTTCAATTATTTGGTCAAACAGCAATTTGACAGAAGCTCATTTGAAATAAAATCAGGAAGGATGAAAGGAAAGGTGGACCTTGATGAAACTGAACTCATGATGTAAGTTGAAGCATGTGATATTTCCAAAGGGGAGTGGAAGGTAAGAGAGAGAAAGAGGGAGAGTGGAGGGGTTTACAAAGGAGAGGAGTAGAGATACAGGAGTAGACTTGAGTGGACTGGAGTGGAGGTAGAGGAGTGGAGTAGAGGCAGTGAAGAAGTGATGGTAGAGGAGTGGAGGTAGAAGAGTAGAGGCAGGAAAGTGGTTTACGAAGAGAAGAGTAAAGATACTAGAGTGGACTTGAGTGGAATGTAGATAGAGAAGTGGAGTAAAGAGAATGGAAGTAGAAGAGAAGAAAGAGTGAAGCGTAGGTGGTGAAGTGGAGTAGAGGTTGTGGAAATGAGGTATTGAGTGGAGTGGCGTGGATAGGTATACAGAGTGCAGAGACAAGTGGAGTAGAAATAAGCTAAATGGAATAAAATGGAGTGGAGGAGTGGAGTGGAGTGGAGATAATAGAAGAGAAAGAGTGGAGTGGAGGTAGGGAAAAGAAGAGAAAGGGATAACTTTCAATCAGTCATTCGATAATGATGATGATGATGATGATGATGATGGGGAGAGAGGGGGAAAGGTATGAGAGTTGTTTGTTGTTTTCTAATCTGATACAAAGAAAATAAACAAATGAATATAAATATTGAAATATATTCAGTCATTGGTGAAATGATAGAATGGTTGAGTGGTTGACTTGAGACAGAACTAATAACAATAGCAATAATAATAATAATAATAATAATAATAATAATAATAATAATAATAATAATAATAATAGTAGTAGTAATAATAATAATAATAATAATAATAATAATAATAATAGTAACAATAATGATAATAATAATAATAATAGTAACAATAATGATAATAGTAACAAAAGCAACAGCTACAACAACAATTACTGCAGCAACAACAACTGCAACAACAAAACAACTACATCAACAAGAGACAAACAAACAAACATCTGCTGCAATTGATTCTTTTTTTGTTACAATATGGAGCCACATCTGACATGTGACTAACATATCTAAATAGATATAGAACAGCAACAACAACAACAACAACAATAACAACTATAAAAGTAAACACAAAAATGAACTTAAAAAATAAAAGAAAAGAAATAAAATAATTTTTTGAAAACAGAAATTTGATTTTCCTTTATATATTTACCAACCATCAAGTGTGTCAGAGATGAGGTGAGGATGATAGATACATGTAGGCATACTGTTAGTAAAGATATGTAATTCTGTGTGTGTGCATGCACATATATGCAAACACACACACACACACACACATATCTATACGCACACACACACATACACTCACATATATATGCATATATGTATTTGTTTCAACTCTCTGCAGCCTGGGTTCAAATCCTGCTATGGCCTACTTCAAATGTTGGCTTCATCACTCACCCAGTTTAACATCACCACCTTGTATGTCTCTGTCAGTGTTCACTTTGTTGTAAGTACTCAGACAATGTCTCCAGTTTAGGGATACCTTCCATTTTCCTTTCAACCTATCTCAGAGGCTCTAGAAAGGGTCATTAGGCACTGCTTTCAATCTTGACTAAATGATTAAGAAACAGTTGATGTATCTTCTTCAAGCAGCCATAACCAACCAGGATGCTTTTCACAATGCCACATTAGGAATCTCCATCCTCTATTTTGCATTGGTAAAACCTTGATTTCATGTTGTGTCTCCACC
The DNA here is from genome assembly GCF_006345805.1 of Octopus sinensis. Taxonomy (NCBI): domain Eukaryota; kingdom Metazoa; phylum Mollusca; class Cephalopoda; order Octopoda; family Octopodidae; genus Octopus; species Octopus sinensis. The sequence goes on from NC_043000.1 coordinate 80,134,670, forward strand.
AGTAACATCAGAGTAGTTAAGTTGCCTTTGTCCTCTATTAGGGTATGGAAATGTCCAAAACATAGCATCTGATATAACCTGGTGTTCGGTTCAATAGCAGTAGCCTGCAAAACCTACCTTACTTTGAGCAATAACAGTACAATATGTGCAAGCATATATGATTATATATATATATATATATATATACATATATATGCGTATATACATATATATGCATATATATATACACACACACTCAATGAAAATAAATTACATATATCATCCATCATTTTAGATTATGAGGTAATATCCCCATTTAAACATTTATACTGCTGTAGATACCATGAGAGAAACTCTCATATCCACTTCTGTTGCAAAAGGCACTCTTGTTTTTATTACTAGCAGAGAGATAAATCCTTGCCGCTTCTAGCACTGATACCACCAGGTCACATGATTTTGACCCTCCTTGGTCTTGTCAGTGACAGTCACTTGATTGTTGGAGATAAATTATGAGTATTCTAGTTGTTCTATCAACTAAACTACTGACATTATTCATCTAAGCTACTGATGTATTCTTAATATGAACCATCTACAAGCATATGTTGTGAGCAAACCCATACATAAAAAGCATTCTTGCCAACCTCTTTCCAGTAAATTTACTGAGAGTAGCAACTTCTTTTCCACCTTCACCTTCACCAAGTAGAATTTACAAAAAGTTTATTTGAAATGGCTCTCTCTTCAGTTTTTTCTATGTTTTTTATCATACTATCAGTTTTGTCTCATAATACCACCCTATCAGTTTTATCTTAAACATAACTCCTTATAAAGGAAAATACCAGCCCTTCCCGGCCAAGCAATATCTATCTTTATATTTTTCATTATCACAATTCTCCATCTATCACAACTGAAAGTTTGGTTTGCATCTTCTGCCTGTCTCTGTCCCTAAATGTCTGTCTTTCTGCATATATATCATCATCATTATCAGCAGCATTATTTAACGTCCATTTTCCATGCTGGCATGGGTTGGATGGTTTGACTGAAAACTGGTAAGCTGGAGAATAGCACCAGGTTCCAACCTGATTTGGCTTGGTCTCTATAGCTGGATGTTCTTCCTAACACCAACCACTCCAAGAGTGTAGTGGGGTCTTTCAATTATGAAATATCAACATCAACTACAACTAGGATCTCAAGTTATGAAACACCGATGTATATATATATATATATATATATATATATATATATATATATATATATATGTACTAGCAGTATAGCCCAGCATTGCCCAGGATTAAGTTAGGATTATTAAGCTAATCAAGCACTTTGTTTCAAACCAAACTAAGTAACACTGATGTGAAACTTGAGCGAAATCCATTGAAATTGGTAAATGTTTGGCTGAAAATGGGTTGCAGACAATTTGATTAGGAAATCCAGTAAGGAATCAGTTTATTGATTTTACACCCCGAATAGGACTCAAATGAACACAACATTGCTGATTCAAAAAATCTATATTTATATTTTAAAGTTGGTTTTCACACCCAGCCCAGTTCTGCAGAATGAGTGTCACAAAGGGAACGCATGGGTTGGGAGTTTGACCAGCAGAAGTGATTAGTTTGCACATGCCGGCCCTTTCGAATCCCCCATCATCATCTAACCCCACTTGGCCCATGAGTTTGGAGCCCTTCCAGCAAGGAAAATAGAACACCCAAAAGGGCTGCCAATCCTCTGTGTCAGAAGAGGTTATGTTTGGATCACAATTAAGCCTTAACATAAGTCTAAGCTAACCTAGTGAAAGGGGACTCAGAAGCCTCTGAAAGCAGCGACTAATCCTGATCTAGACCTAACCCCTCCCAGGGGTACTATCGGTCAAGGCTGCCTTGAAGATATGCATTGGAGAAGGTTGCCTCAGAGATCTGCATGAGTCTGGGATGGGTGGGTCCTCCCTCCCCCTACCTCCCTTTTTCCAAACCAAAATAAGGGATTTGCAGCATATTAGGAGGTCAGGGTACTTGATTTTACATAAACAATCTGAGTTTTTCTTTTTTCTTCGTGAAAATCATGCAGGTGTTAAGCTAAAAATTTACCCTTTGTTTTTCTTTTTCCCCATTGCAAGACAGGTGACTTGACTCATATTAGCAAACTTACAAATATCACCAACGTGGAAAGTGGTAAAAGTTATAGTTGAAAATCGATTTTTACCATTATCCATGGGTGCCTCAGGGAAAATAAGTTGACAAAAATACAGCCATGATCATGACCAATGTTCTAAAATTGGAGTTACATGGGTGCTAATTTGTGGACATGCATAAATTACATTCACATACACACACATACACACATCCTGCCTTTTATAGATAAATAGATGAGTGACTTAAAATAAATATATTTTAATTGTTGTGTGAGAAAGTATATATAATCTGATTATAAAATATAGTGTCTTTCAAAAACATTCTAAATTTGAAGACTATATCTCGTGTTTAAGAAAAAAGAAAACATTTTACATTTTTATTTTTGATGAACGCTGTCACTTACTATCTCTCCCTCACACACACACACACACACACATACAGCAAAACACAACTTCTCTCTCCCTCACATATACACACACTTTCACTCCGATATGGCAAGAAGGGGACTTAACTCATGTTAGCCAAACATTATAAATTGGTAAAAGTGGTTGAAAATTTTTACCGCTTAATCAATTTTCTCGGTAACTATGGGGACTAGGAAAAAAATACAAATGGCAGCACAATCTATGGACCCGTCTCCACCTGTGTGCTATTTTTCACATGAATCCACCCAGCTGTTTGGCTGTGAACCTGAAGACAAGAAAGAATACAAGAATACAATGATCGCCCATGTCCAATTTATATACTATATATATATATTTATATATATATATATATATATATGGTCATTTTATTATGTTAAACCTTTAATCCCTAGACATTTTCCTTCTCTTTGATTTTTCATTTTCTCTCAATTTTGTTCCTCTCATCCCTTTCTGTGAAAGAGTGTAGGGTCAAAACATTTTCCATTCTTCTTGAGCATCAAACTAATACACCTGCTTGTTGTTTCCTCACTCATCTTCATCTTCTCTTTTCTGTACATTTGAACTATATATATATATATATATATATATATATATATATATATATATAGAGAGAGAGAGAGAGAGTAAAGATTATTTGCCAACATAACATGGCAGTCCTATATATATATATATATATATATGTAGTCGAAATATGCACACACACATATGTGGATTTAACAACAGTATGCACACATATATATGTAAATGTAATGACGGTATTATTTCTCTCTCTCTTACTGAACTGTTTTCATTTCTCAGCACTATCATTAAAGATATTTAAATATTAATTAACCATTGTTGAAAATAAGGAATTTCTAATTTCTAAAGTAGTAGCTAATAATGAAATATTAACAAAAATACCTATTTCCATTCATGAATTATTCTATCGAACATATATTCATACAGGGGATCGACAAATTTTTTCTGCCATCAGAAAAATTTTAGTTCTAGAAAGTTCGTTTTGTGGAGCTACTTTAGCATATATTTGTGAATTGTAAACTGAAAGTAAAATACTTGTTTCAGTCTTTTCTGTAATGTGAGCACTTATTGCATATTTTAACATAAATTACGAGACATTATTTTTCAGGCATTAGCACAATGTTTATTTTAACATTACCTTGGACAATCCCTTCAAACTTTTTATGCAAATTTTCTTGTGCAGAGGCAGCTTGCAATAGTGCAATAAGTGTTATCTACCAAGAAACCTTTCTTACTTGAGAAAAAATCTTCTTTCAAATGAAAATGCATTTAAAGGAAATAGGTTCTTTAGTTTGAAGGAAGAGAAAGTGATCTAAACCTGAAAAAATAGCTGTTGATCTGAAGAGTTTGAAGTTTACGGTAGAATATATGTTAAGGAATGACTATAACTGGAAGAAGAAGAGAAGAAAAAATGAAAATGTTGCTTGGGAAGAGAATTCAAAGTTGAATGAAGATGACTGTGTCATGTGTACTGGAGAAAAGGCAACAACAAGTGAGAGCCTTGCCCCATATTCAAGGAGTGGGATATACTTCCATCCTCCAACAGTGGTCATGTGTCAAAAACAGTCGAGGAATGGATGCAAAATAAGTCTACTGGAATGGCCATGGAGAAGTCCAGACTTGAACATAATTGAAAACATGGACTATGTGGACAGACCAGAAGTGACAAGTAAGGCAGATTATAGGGAAACAGATTTTAGGAGCCTAAGGTAGACTGATAGAAACAAAAAGAGATGTTATAATGAACATGTTTGTCTGGTACAATGAATGAATAGGGCAAGTGTTTGAAAAGAAAGGCAAGAATATGGACTACTGAAGCTGAGTAGCATTGTCTGAAAAATATTGTCACATGATTTTAATAAAATTTTTGTGAATTCAACTTGAATTTTTACATATACCCTCAGTGGGTGGGTGCAATCACAACAGGAATGTTATGCACATATCCACATTGTTTTACTCAAAAAGTGTGTTTATCACTATGTGGCTATACTCATTACATCTGCAGTGTCTGAAAAAATGTGTTGACTCCACTGTATGTCTTTTTAAATAACACCTGAAATGTTAATGAGCCTACAAATGATATATCATAATTTGATAATTTATTGAGTAAAATGGGTGAACAGAATAACTCAGGGGAAGCAAATCATGTGTCTGTCAATTACCAGACAGTTATGCTGCATCTTGGTGAGTAACTTCTATAAGCCTTGGGCCAACCAAAGCCTTATAAGTAGATTTAATAGAAGAAAACAGAAAGAAGCTTGTTGTGTGTGTGCATGCGTGTGTGTGTGTGTGTGCGTGCATATGTGTGTGTGTTCCCTTATCTTCATATCGTGTGATTGTTGTAAGTAAGTTTCACCATCATACAAGTGGTGTTTATCATTTGAAGTCATTCATGAAACACATATCTAGTCATGGAGAAATAGTATGTTTCTTTGAAACACAGATGAACGGTGGTGACAGGAAGGGCATCTGGTTGTAGAAAATCTGTCTTAACAAATTCTGTCTAACTCATGAAGCCATGGAAATGTTCATGTTAAAATGATGATGATAATGATGACATATTAGTTACACTATCCCAGATGTTATATGAACAGTAGCCACTGGGTACTGAAACCAGATCAGCTTTGTTCGATGTAATCATACCCCACACTTTACAGCAATTGCTATTACAGTATTTACCTTCAACCTCCAGGAACACACCAATTTAAACTTAAAAACTCTCATCATATCAGCAAATATTTTTTAAAGGTTCTTTTTACTTTTGTTGTTTTGTATATTTGTTGTCTGTTCTCATAGAAAGGTTTCTGACAGATATTAGAAACAGAAATAGCAACAAATGGACACATCAGGTCTACATTGCATATAGAAGTATATTAGTCTGCAGACTGATGCACAAAACTACATTGCTATAAACTGATGCATTAAACAAACATGTTTAAGACAAAAACAATTCTAACTTGCTTCTCAACAATCTAAAATGTATCTTATATACCTTGTCTGACAACTTAATTATAAAAAAGTGTGTATGTGTGTGTGTGTATGTACATATATATATTACATACATATATATAAATATAATATATATATAGACTGTCGTTTCTGTCGTTACATTCTGAGTTCAAATTCCGCCAAGGTCGACTTCACCTTTCATCCTTTCGGGGTCGATGAATAAAGTACCAGTTTCGCACTGGGGTCAACGTAATCAACTTAGTCCCTTTGTCTGTCCTTGTTTGTCCCCTCTATGTTTAGCCACTTGTGGGCAATAAAGAAATATATATAGACACATACACACACATACACACACATACACACACACACATATAGATGTATGTATACATACGTGTGTGTGTGTGTAGAATAAAACAAGACACGAGGAATTATTTATAAGATATTTAGTTACATCACTTACACATATTTCAATAACAAAAAATTTTAAGGAGGCACATAATATAAGTAACATAATCAAGACATATTGTCATATCTTCAGAGAGATGTAAATATTTTATGTAATATTACTAGATAGGTAGTCACTATCTCCATGATAGTTACTTTTGTCTAGAATTCTACAAGCCAGCAATGTTATGCATAAAGGTTATATATCTCAGGAAATTCAAAAATATATCTTGATTATGCAATTTACATTTTGTAATAAATATCGATTTTTTTATTTTTGTTAATGAAATACACTTAAGACTAAATATCTTATAAGCAATCTCTCGTGTTTTGTTTTATCTTCTATATGTATTATATGAGATATCCAAACTCTGGATTCTTACTAAATGATATGAGCACAATAACATGAACACATGAAGTTCCAAGTTCTCGTTGTTTATCACACTGACTTTTAAATTACGCAAAAATGAATATCTGAATATATATATATATATATATATTATATATCATGTGGCTGTTTCCCAAGCTTCCCAACCACATGGTTTTAGGTTCAGTCCCACTGTGTGGCACCTTGGGCAAGTGTCTTCTACTATAGCCTTGGGCCAACCAAAGCCTCAGGAGTGGATTTGGTAGACAGAAACTGAAATCAGTCCATTGTATATATATATGTATATATCCATGCATGTGTGTTTTTGTATCTATGTTTGTCCCCCAACACAGCTTGACAACTGGTGTTGGTGTGTTCAGCAAAAGAGACTGATAAAATAGGTACTAGGCTTAAAAATAAATCCTGTGTTTGATTTACGTTATCTACATTTGACAGATATTTGTCCTCATCTTGTTTGTAAACACGTTTCAGCTGATATACCCTTCAGCCTTCATCAGGTGTCTTGGGGGAAATTTTGAACCTGGGTTCTCATTCCTAAGGTATTTTTCGATGTTATTATTATTTTTTTCCCTTCTTTCTTCAAATTTTCTTCCGTTTCTCACTGAGTGTTTTCCGTACACCTAGGACAAGAAGCTCATTCTATGCATTCCCAGATTACATACGCAAATTCACAGGTAAAATATGTATTTGAAAATTAATAAATAAATAAATTCATGAGTGGATGTTCATTTTCACAGCGATAATGCTCTTCTCAGTACATAAGCCGTTCCAGTTAATACGATTTTTTGCACTTCCTGTAGGGATGGTGAGCCTGGTATCATTTTCAAATAGGTTTCAGTACCTTTTTTTTATCATTCCTAGACATCCTACAATCACTGGTACTGTAGTCGCCTTGAGTTGCCACATTTTTTTCAATTTCTATTAGCAAGTCTTTATATTTGATCGTGTCAAATTCTTTTGCCGCTATATTGTGATCGCAAGGAATACTCATGTCAATTAACAAACACATCTTTTTTGTCTGATCTTTTATAATAACATCCGATTTATTAGCTTTTATAGTTTTGTTGGTATGTACAGGGAAGTCCCATAGAATCAACACATTTTCTCCCTCAGTCACAGCTTCAGGATGGTGTTTATACCTTTTGTCAGTGGTTTTGATTTTATAATGCTGACATATTGTCCAATGTAAGTACTGGACAACTCTGTCATGTCTTGCTTTATATTCTACAGGTGCTAAGAATCTACACCCTGAGATTAGGTGGTCTATAGTTTCAATCTCATCGTTACAGAATCAGCATTTTGGGTCAGCTCCATTTTTTATCACATTGGCTTGGTAGTTCCGGCTAATATGAAACCTTCACTCTCTGCTTTTAGCCATGAGCTTCGTAACCATTGGTGCATGTGTTTCTGGTTGACATCAGCTTGTTTGCTACAGGCCATATACTTGCCATGTAGAGGTTTCTGTTCCCATCTGCTAGCTAATTTTTCATGTGCTTTTGTCTTTGCAATTAATTCTATTTTCTTTGCAGCAGCAGTTGGCGCATTTCCTTCAGCCTGATCAATCTGGTAGGTATTTAAGAGATCAGTAGCGAAGTTTTTGCTCTCTTTCAGAATAGAGTGAAGTTTTTTCGGTCTTTCATGTTTTTCAACAAGTTTTAGCATCCAATTGTTGGTTGCTTCAAGGTATTTGGCCAGTCCGATTGTGGTGGTTTTGTATGTAAGTTCAAGCTGGATCAAACCTCGACCTCCCTGAGCTCTGGGAAGCTAAAGACAATCCACGTCTGCCTTTGGATAGTGCATCTTATTGCAAGTCAGTAGCTTGCAGATTTTTCTGTCAATTTGCATTATTTCACTGGTATTCCAGTTAAGCACCTTGAAGCTATAAAGAACAACTGGTACTGCTAAGGAATTTATGGCTAACACCTTATTATATGCATTCAGCTCAGACTTCAGGACTGCTCGAACTCTTCTATAACATTCGTTCCTAACCTTCTCTTTCATGCTTGCATGCTGGATACCAGAGCCTTCATTTATTCCTAGGTATTTATAGGCTTGTTCCTGTTCAAGTTCCTTTATTGCTGTTACGTTATTATTTTTATCATTATTATTATTATTATTATTATTATTATTATTATTATTATTATTATTTTCATTATTATTATTATTATTATTATTATTATTATTATTATTTTTTTTTTATTTTCTTCTTTCAAATTTGCTTCCATTTCTTGCCGAGTGTCTTCCCGACTCCTAGGGCAAAGAAACTCATAGTATACATTGGTAGGCCATTAAACTAAACTCAATAATTCGTTCATTTAAAAAAATTTTTTTTTTAAGTTAAATTAAAATACATGGGTAGTAATAGTTCTCACATCGACAATGCTCTTCTCAATATGTATTCTAACCGCCTTGAGATGCCACATTTTCTCAATTTATTATTATTATTATTATTATTATTATTATTATTATTATTATTATTATTATTATTATTATTATCATTATTAATATTATTATTATTATTAACATTATTATTATTATTATTCTATGTTTGACTTTTGCTTTACATTTGCACAAGCTGGCTCCAAGTCTCACCCAGAGACCTCAAGAGACAACAAGTTGGAAGTTCATGTTGGTGTTATGCCTTGGGTGCCATATATTTGGTTTTGTACTTAGTGTTGTACTAGTGAATGCCTAAAAAACCATACGAAAATTATGTTTATTTTAAAACTTGAGATTACATAGAAAGTATTTTGTGTAGGATATGAGCAGTTCCCATGAGCACTATCATTTGAATTTCTGCGATTTTGGGGTTTCCTGGTATATGAGTTAGGTAGCAATCAGCCCCTTTTGCTATCATTCCCAGGGCACCTATGACAACAGGTATTGTTTTAGTCTTCAGGTTCCACATTTTGCTGATTTCTATTTCCAGATCTTTATATTTGCTCAGTTTCTGGTAGGTCTTGACAGATATGTTTATATCGATTGAGACAGTCAGATCAATGAGGAAGCATGTTTTTTGTCTGAAGTCTTTTACTATGATGTCTGGCCTATTTGCGTCTATCTTTCTGTCAGTTTGAATGGCGAAGTTCCAGAGGAGTGAGATGTGGTCATTATTATTATTATTATTATTATTCAGGTCACTGCCTGGAATTGAACTCGGAATCTTGGGTTTAGTAGCCCATGCTCTTAACCACTGTGCCATATGCCCATGGGATATGGTTAAGAGCGCGGGCTACTAACCCCAAGATTCCGAGTTCAATTCCAGGCAGTGACCTGAATAATAATGATAATAATAATAATAATAATAATAATAATAATAATAATAATAACGAGAACAACAAGAACAAGAACAACAATAATAATAATAACATCGAAAAATACCTTAGGAATGAGAACCCAGGTTCGAAATTTCCCCAAGATACCTCATGAAGGCTGGAGAGTATATCAGCTGAAACATCATGTTAACAACAAAACAAGATAAGAACAAACATCCGTCAAATGTAAATAATGTGCATAATTCTTCATCTCTTAAATATAGAACTGTAATTGATTTCTATAGCTAAAAACCCTTCAAGGTGGTGCTCCAGCATGGCCACAATCTAATGACTGAAACAAGTAAAAGAATATGTATATATATATATATATATATATATATATAAGAGATAATGGTGTCATTGTGGCCCAAATGTGTCAGATAATGCTGAATAAGCGCTATAGACAGACCATAGTTAAGTTCCAGACTCGGTGATATTGCGAATAAAGGGTTCAATGTTAGTTCTATGTCAGCGTGAGTATATAAGAATTTTTTGCGTAATAAGATAAAAATCCAAGGCTGTATAGATATTAGAGCATTTATAGATAGGTCTTACAGCTGTTTCTAGGATATCTATTAATAATATCCCTTCATCTGAGATGGTGTGAGAGGAAAGTTAAGTCATACTTCTCACTCATATGGGATTCTTACATTGCTTATAAAATCTATATTTGGAAGGACTCATTTTAAACTCTGTTGGACTTTTGGACTTTACTCATACGATATTGGCATATTGTATATATACGAATATGCCTATAAAATGGATTTACAACTTCAATACCCATATATATCTTGCATCTATTTTCTTTCCTCCACCTCACTCTCTATTTTGTATCGCATCTAAACTAACTATGACTTAACTTTCCTCTCACACCGTCTCCGATGAAGGGATATTATTAATAAATATTCTAGAAACAGCTGTAAGATCGTCTATCTATAAATGCTCTAATATATATACAGCCCTGGTTTTTTTTATTTTATTATGCAAAATATTCTTATATATATATATAAAATACAAAATGGGACAAGAACGTAAAACATCCAGACAGGTGATACAAAAATGGGACAACAAAACATCCAGATAGATGATACAGAGTAAACAAGGACGGTTCATTCGAAGTTTTCTTTCCTCAGTAGAGTACCAGATTATCTTTGCAATTTCAGCTGATTATACTTGAGCTTGTTCCAATCTGACCAGCCCCAAGGAAAAACTAAGCTAAGAGCATTAGATTCCTTGGAAGAAAGCAGCAAATGTATACAAAAACAAGGACGGAAAAAAACGGACATTACACGAATACAATAAAAATAATAACAGGACATAACAACAGGTGTCTTTTGAGTAAGGACGAATGAAATTAAGCTGGTGTGTGTGAAAATGAAGCTTTATGGCAGGGATGCAAGATTTCACAAGCACAGGGAGGAATATTGATGTTGCACGGACAACGGCCAGACCAAGAAAGAAAGATCAGGGTTGGCTGAATGCCGGTTACATGGGAAGAGAAGAGAGAGAGGTAGAGGCAGAGGGACAGAAGAATTAAGGAGGGGCTAGAAAAAATGACAGGGACACAGTAAAGTGAAAAGTGGAGGGAAAGTGAGCAAGAAGAGAAGGCAAAGAAATGTGAGAGAGAGGGGGAACAAAATATAGATAGATAAACATACAAACATACACACACACATACATACAAGAGAGAGAGAATTTACAAGGAGTTTTCATCAATTGAAATAATGTAGTAAGTATGTATTATAAGTGTTCAGTTTAGTTTATCACTAATACAGTGATCTTACAAATGTAAACACTGGCAGAAACATACCTTTAGCTCATATAAGTGATTTATACCAGTCTTTATAGTTTGAACAGTTAGTTTAACTTGCACTTTACTTCAATAGAGAAATCTACTTCTAAGCCTTTGTACATCTTTTCAACAAACGTATCCCTCTTTATTTGTTCTCTACTTATTATTTCTTTAACCCTTCTCTTTCTAGTATCTGCCTTTGATGTTGAATCTACAAACGGTTTTTTAAAAATACTTAATAACGTTCTGTTTATCATTTATGCAGTCATCGTTATTGTTATAATGTCTTGTTGAGATAGGCTCTCTTTCTTTCCTGATGAGAAGATTGCATTTTATACTGTTTATTCCTTTGGAATAAAACCAATGTTGTCTTCGAAACATATGTCGAAAGTAAAATAATTTTAATAACATTTGCGTTCACCTCCATTTATTTACTTATACTACACAAATTACTGGACATTAACCCGGGGTTTCTACCTTTGAATAGGTCACTTCATCCGTGTTACTTGCGTGAATTTTGCTACCCTGGTAACTGTTTATTGAATTTTCCGTGTTAACGGTAAACAAAGGATAATTCATTCATCCATTTATATATATATATGTATATATAAATGGATGTGTGTATTTTTCCCTTGTTTACAATTAACACGGAAAAAATAAATAAACAGTTACTAGGGCAGCAAAAATTCATGCAAGTAATAAGGATGTAACACCCTGTTTGTAAAGGTTGAAACTTCGGGTTGATGTGAAATATTTTGTATAATATATATAAATAAATGAAAGGAGTTAAACATAGATGTTATTCAAATTATTTTACTTCTGACGGTGGTGAAGCACGACCTTCGAACTTTAGGTCTCACCAAGGAAATGACTGAAGACCGAGTCCTATGGAAGTGTGCTGTGCATGAGAGGACCCGGCAGGACTAGTCAGGCCATATCCCGTGGCCCCTACCTGGGACGTAGTCGATCCACCTGTGCATACCTTCCTTCTTGTGACACTTGTGAAGACCTGCTGAGGCAAGTGAAAATCAATCAAAATAGATGAACATCAATGGAATTTGTATCTTTGTGGTACCAGTGCCTGTGGCACACAAGAAAACCATCCGAACGTGGCCGTAGCCAGTACCGCATCGACTGGCCTCCGTGCTGTGGGAACATGGTGGCACATAAAAACACCATCCGAAGACCCGGCAAGACTAGTCAGGTCATAACCCGTGGGCCCTACCTGGGACGTAGTCAGTCCACCTGTACATACCTTCCTTCTTGTGACACTTGTGAAGACCTGCTGAGGCAAGTGAAAATCAAATCAAATCAAAACAAATCAAAATAGATGAACATCAATGGAATTTGTATCCTTGTGGTACCAGTGCCGGTGGCACACAAGAATCCATCCGAACGTGGCCGTAGTCAGTACCGCTTGTGGTACCAGTGCCGGTGGCACACAAGAATCCATCCGAACGTGGCCGTAGTCAGTACCGCATCACTCGCCATCGTGCTGTGGGCACATAACAAACACCATCCGGTCGTGGCCGTTCGCCAGCCTCATCTAGCACCTGTGTCGGTGGCACATAAAAAGTAGTCAGTACCGCTTGTGGTACCAGTGCCGGTGGCACACAAGAATCCATCCGAACATGGCCGTAGTCAGTACCGCATCACTGGCCATCGTGCTGTGGGCACATAACAAACACCATCCGGTCGTGGCCGTTCGCCAGCCTCATCTAGCACCTGTGTCGGTGGCACATAAAAACACCTTCCGAAGACCCGGCAAGACTAGTCAGGCCATAAACCATGGCCCCTACCTGGGACGTAGTCAGTCCACCTGTGCATACCTTCCTCCTTGTGATACTTGTGAAGGCCTGTTGAGGCAAGTGAAAATCAAATCAAATCAAATCAAATCAAATCAAAATAGACAAAATAGATGAACATCAATGGAATTTGTATCTTTGTGGTACCAGTGCCGGTGGCACACAAGAGAAAACCATCCGAAAGTGGCCGTAGCCAGTACCGCATCGACTGGCCTCCGTGCTGTGGGCACATGACAAACACCATCCGATCGTGGCCGTTCGCCAGCCTCATCTAGCACCTGTGTCGGTGGTACATAAAAACACCATCCGAAGACCCGGCAAGACTAGTCAGGCCATAACCCATGGCCCCTACCTGGGACGTAGTCAGTCCACCTGTGCATACCTTCCTTCTTGTGACACTTGTGAAGACCTGTTGAGGCAAGTGAAAATCAAATCAAAACAAATCAAAATAGATGAACATCAATGGAATCTGTATCTTTGTGGTACCAGTGCCGGTGGCACACACTTTGTGGTACCAGTGCCGGTGGCACACAAGAGAACCATCCGAACGTGGCCGTAGCCAGTTCCGCATCGACCGGCCTCTGTGCTGTGGGCATGTAACAAACACCATCCGATCATGGCCGTTCGCCAGCCTCATCTGGCACCTGTGTCGGTGGCACATAAAAACACCTTCCGAAGACCCGGCAAGACTAGTCAGTCCACCTGTGCATACCTTCCTTCTTGTGACACTTGTGAAGACCGGTTGAGGCAAGTGAAAATCAAATCAAATCAAAATAGACAAAATAGATGAACATCAATGGAATTTGTATCCTGTGGTACCAGTGCCTGTGGCACACAAGAAATCCATCAGTGCCGTAGTCAGTGCGGTGGGCACATGACAAACACCATCCGATCGTGGCCGTTCGCCAGCCTCATCTAGCACCTGTGTCGGTGGCACATAAAAACACCATCCGAGCGTGGCCGTCTGCCAGCCTCGTCTGGCACCTGTGTCGGTGGCACATAAAAACACCATCCGAGCGTGGCCGTCTGCCAGCCTCGTCTGGCACCTGTGTCGGTGGCACATAAAAAACACCATCCGAGCGTGGCCGTCTGCCAGCCTCGTCTGGCACCTGTGTCGGTGGCACATAAAAAACACCATCCGAGCGTGGCCGTTTGCCAGCCTCGTCTGGCACCTGTGTCGGTGGCACATAAAATCACCCACTACACTCTCGGAGTGGTTGGCGTTAGGAAGGGCATCCAGCTGTAGAAACACTGCCAGATCTGACTGGACTGGTGCAGCTTTCGGGCTCCCCAGACCCCAGTTGAACCGTCCAACCCATGCTAGCATGGAAAGCGGACGTTAAATGATGATGATGATGATGATGATGACAACATTGGTATTATTCCAAAAGGAATAAAATGGTGTAAAACAATGTAATCTTCTCATCAGGAAAAGAAAGAAACCAAACACATCAATAAGACATTTTAACAGAATGTGATGAATGTGTATTATGTATATATATATATATATATATATATATATATACATATACATATATACATATATATATATACATATATATATATATATATACGTATATATACACACACACACGTACACACACACACACACACACACACACACACACACACACACACACACACACACATATATATAAGGTTATTTATATATATATAAGACAATAAGTTTGTCCTGAAATAGAAGTTGCGGTTCTGTTGGTAAAATTCCAAATTTGTAATAATATATATGTGTGTGTGTGCATGTAAAAAAGTTGAAGTAAATTTCGTCCTTTAATTTGAAGGATTTCAAAAAAGATTTCAAATATACCTTCTTCATATTTTGCTAGAAGCTTACTATTTCACTATTTTTATTCAACCATGAATTTATGTTTTTTTATATCGCTGTTCGAAACAATTACCTGTATGAATTAAAATTCTCTTACATTTCAACATCTCTTCTCCATTTTTAACAAATTTGTTGAGTTTTTGGGATTCCTTTGTGTATCTATCTATCTATCTATTTATCTATCTATCTATCTATCTATCTATCTATCTATCTATCTATCTATCTATCTATCTATCTATCTATCTATCTATCTATCTATAGAATATATATATATATATAATATATATATATATATATATACACACACACATATATATATATATATGTATATATATGCCTGGCTTCGAGTTTTCAAATCCTTTATGGACTCATAGGTGAAGTGACTTGGCATAAAGCTTATCATAGGTATCCTTCTACAAATATGATCCCAACATACTTGTTCCAGAGAGAAAGAGAGAGAGAGAGTGAGAGAGAAATCAACTCCTGTACAAGACTTGCACTCAATTTATCAACCCTAAATGGAAAATGGCCATTATTGACCTTGGCAAGATTTGAAGACAAAGCACAGACACATACAGAGTGCTGGAATGATTACAGCAGAGCTGTCTTTCCAATACTTTAACACACACAAAAGAGGAATGTAAGAAAATTGGGTTTGGGGATCAAAAATGTACTTGGGTCTTTATGTATTAAAAAATTTTAAACTTATTAAACTGCCATACTGATTTCAACAATGTTTTTTCAATGGTATATTAAAGATTAAATATAAAATATAACTTGAAAGAGAGTGAATGCACGAGGACAAGTCTGATAGGAATAAAACATGATCAAAAATTTAATTGTCCGATAGGATTCATAGCAAAAGGATATGATAAAAATTTAAGTGTTTAATAAGTTCCATGGCTACAAGAAATAATGACAGATGAAATGTTCAATACATTTCATAGAAAAAAATACATGATAGAAATTTGAAATTTCAATAAGTTCCATAACAATAAATTATGTTTGTAATTAGACATGATAAAGATTTTAAAGTATAATTAAAACATTTTTTGTACAAGTACTCATAAGGTGTAAGTCAGAATTGTTCAGTGTTTGTTTTATTTGTTTGAGTGTGGAACTTGAAACTATTTTTCAAGCTGATATTGTCTTATACATACATACATACATACATACATACATACATACATACATACATACATACATACATACATACACACACACACACACACATACAAACACACACAAACACACACACACACACACAGACGTTTGAAGACATAGATTCCATTCCCAATTAGTTACTCATTCAAAGATATCACTTGTTTTTGTTTACCTGTGGCTCGACACCCTAGTTGGCTAACTACCTGGGTATGTTATTTGTTTATCAAATGTCCTGGCTGCTTGTTTGTACCTGACAGTAGTCTAGTATTTCAGCTGGCCAATCCTAGGATGATGGAATTCTTTGAGGCAGATTTTCTATGGCTGGATGCCCTTCCTGTTGCCAACACCCAACAGTTACTAAACAAATTACTGATCACACCTTCTTCATCACTTTAACCCTGTTGTCTTAAATTGCTCTCATGCTACCACCCAATACACTCTAATTTGGCTCTGCTGTGCTGCTAGACATCACATTCTCTCAGGCCACTAACCATCACTTAGTCATGTCTTATTCTCATTGTTCTTTAACCATAAAATCATAAAGCTAGTTGGTGTAGAATCTAAAGTCTGCAATACAGCTGCTCAATCCAGAGAAGGTGGTTTTCTCTGGTTCACCAAAATAAACTTGCTCATGTGTTTGCATTTGCTGAAAATTTCTGATCAGGAATTCAGCAGTGTAGTCGAAATCTTAAATCTAAGAATTCTCTCCGCATTGAGCAGCTGTATTGCAGACTTTAGACCCCTTTCATTGATTTTACACCAACTAGCTTTACGGTCAGAGAGGACATGATTCTAATTCTCTTTCTAATTTCTTTTCTTTTTCCATTTTTCTTTGACCTTTCCACTTTTTGCACTCAACTTTCTCTTGTTTATTCTCATATGATTTTTGTTGTTCTAATGTTCTGATTAGACAACTTCTCTAATGTAGAAAATTATTAGTAGCTCATAACTATATACTATGTACATTAAACAATATTTATTTCTCACTGGATGAAGTACTTTTTTGTTGATCTTACCTTAGAGGAAAAGTAAACTATATATATACATACGTACATACATATATATATATATATATATATATATATATATACTAAAGTCAATTGAGCATTTCCAGAGAAGCACTCAACCCGAATACTGGGCTATCAACGCTATCAGGATCCAAGCCAAAGCCGGAATATTTCTGGTGTAGAAAATCCAAGTTTCATGACAGTTGTACTGTTATATGTTTTGGGGAAGAGTAAATAATCCAATGAAAAGAAGACAAAGAAAATTCTTTAACATATCTTTAATTGTAATTTGCAAAAAACAGTTTATGCAAAAATTCTAACCGAAAAATTATGTAATATTTGCAGTTTTAGGCATTGGAGAGGCACTTCCTCAGACTTGCATCAAAATCATGCTATTATATTGTGCGTCTATCAGACCTTGTTGTTACAATGAGCTTCATTCAGTTTCCATCACCCTAATCCATTTACAAGGCTTTGGTCAATCTGAAGCTATAGTGGTGTTCCCTGACCCACAGTACCATGCAATGGAACTGAGCACAGATCATTGTGGTCAGGTAGCAAACTTGTTATGATATTACGTGTGAATATGTGTGTGTGTGTGTATGTGTGTATGCATGTATGTGTGTGTGTGTGTGTGTATATATATATATATATATATATAGTAGCTGTGGCCAGTGCTGCCTGGCTGGCTTCTGAAAATGTACCATCTAAACGGGGTCGATGCCAGTGCCCCCTGACTGGCTCCCATGCTGGCGGCATGTAAAAAGCACCATCTAAACATGGTCGATGCTAGGTCCACCTCACTGGCTCCCATGCTGGTGGCACATAAAAAGCACCCACTACACTCTCAGAGTGGTTGGCATTAGGAAGGGCATCCAGCTGTAGAAACATTGCCAGATCAGATTGGAGTCTGATGCAGCTGGTGAATTTCCAGAACTCAGTCAAACCGTCCAACCCATGCCAGCATGGAAAATGGACGTTAAATGATGATAATGATGATGATGATGATGATGATGATATCCATATTTATCTAGTTCTGCTCCCCTTGTATATGTGTGTGTGTGTATGCATACACACACATGAACACACATGTACATATACACACATGTCACACGCGTATACATATACATACATATCTATCTGTTGTAACATGTCTATAATGTCACTTTGTACACTTTCTGTGTCTGTTTCAGTCTGATGTCAGAGAAGCCTACAGGGACATATCAAGCTGAGGTGTCAGTGGTTGAGATCTACAACAATGACATACGTGATCTCCTCAGTAAGGACTTCAAAAGTAAGCATGACCTAGTCACATGTCCAGATGGGTCACTGAGCCTTCCTACTGTCACCTTCAGGTTAGTTATAATGTTATTATAAACCACAGCAACATCAACTCTGCACACACACTCTCTCTCTCTCTCTCTCTCTCTCTCTCTCTATATATATATATATATATATATATATTATATATATATATATATATATATATATGCCCAACCAGTGGCAACACTGACAAACTAACAAGGGGAATTCTACAGTGTAGCTTGATCTGCTAAAATAAGCTACCAAATCTCTAGCAAATCACATATGAATGTCAGAAGAGAGGAATAAAATATTTACAGCTAAAATGGCTTTAATCAAAGGTGTATTGGGTCACAGCAGATCTGGAATTAAACAACAACAGAAATAATAACAAAACCATTGCCACCACCACCACCACCACCAGTACTTTATTTTAAAACTGACACTCAGAAGGATGACAGACAAAGTTGACCCTAGCTGGATTTGAACTCATCATGTAAACAAATACCACAAAGCATTTGGTCTGATGTATTAAGAATCCTGCCAACCAACCACCCTCAAAAAAACTAATTGGATATATTGACCCACAAGGACTGTAAGCTTCAGTGAGGGGACTAATTCATTACATTTATACAAAATTCGACTTATACTTTATTTCATTGATCTAGGAGAGATATAAGGCATAGTTGACCATGGTGAGATTTGAACTTAGAATGTAAATACCACAAAGCATTTTTGCTGGAAATTCGAGTGTGTTTAATCAATATCATCACCTCCAGTACTTGACTGCTTAGTTTATCAACTTTGGAAGGATGAAAGGCAAAATTGGCTACTGCCAGATTTAATCTTAGAATGTAAAGAGCAGGAGCAAATATGATGGTTGACATTTTGTCTGATGTTCTAATAATTCTACCTATGCACAACGCTAATCTTTAATAGAACCAAAAGAGCAGGATGTACATGTTTGCATTATTGATGGTGTTTAATATGGGAATATGTAATTTCCCATATTAAATATGTATTTCCCATATTAATTAATATGGGAATATGTAATATGTAAAAGTGTAGAATAAGCATATTTTCGAAGAAATGAGTTTTAAAAAATTCTACTTTAATGCTACTACTTTAAGAAGTTAACTAAAAGAATGAAAAATTTTTAAAAAGATTATGAGGATTATGAAGAGAAGAGAAAAATATTTAAGTAACTTAGAAGTATTTAATTAAAAAAAAGTAAAAGGCATGTGGTGTACTCTGGTGGCCAGTTAGTGTAAGGGAGATAATCACTTCTTGTTAATATTTGGTGAGATTAGAACTTTGAAATTGAAATCGAAGAACAAGGCAGAAGCTGCAAAGAATATTTATATATTTTCTTCTTTTGCTCACTAATTATAAAGATGTTAAACTTTTTAGCCTTCAGTAATCATGTAAAGTACCATTTCATTCTTATTGGCAATTGCCAGTGTGACATAACCCGAGGTAGATAATTGAATTAAATTAAATATTTTAAAAAGCAGGACATTTCTTACAGATGGAAAATAATTACAGTTTGGAAGACATTTCTGGAGTGTGCTTTTTTACTTTTGTCTTTTTTTTTAGTTCAACAATTGAGAGATAAGAGAGAGAAACTTTTGACACACAGATTAACTGTTTCATATAAGATAAGAGTCAGCAGAAATTATGGACTTCCTATGTCTGTAACCACTGCAGTACCAGCTCTTTAGTAATATTTTTGTTTACCTTTCAAAATGAAATGTAAACTTACAATTACTTTAACGTGTATTATCTTTTTTAATATGACATGTCTTCATTTTCTGTGATGTTGCTACTTTAAGAAGTTAATTAAAAGATGATGCTGAGACATGAAAACAGAAGTCTATAATAGTAATGATAATAATGATGATGATGATGATGATGGTAATAATACTTTTATTTATGGTAATAACCTACTTTTAAAGCATTTACTTCTTTCTTTCTGTCATTCAGGATAACAAATTTTATTTTGTACATTCCCCATTATGGTTGGCTTCATTTTAGATTTATTTGTCCCTTACATTGAAAGATCAGCCGAGGTGATTATTTTGGGGAAAAAATCTTTTTCCAGAGCTCCTTTTTGTTTACAATTTTGCTTTTTGCTCCACCCCAGAATAAAATAATTTTGGGAAGAAGCTCTGCTCAGCACCTCTTATGCTGAGATAATGGAAAGTTCCTTAAACTTTTGTTATTTCTATGTTTCAAATAATTGAAATTATCCTTCTGTAAAATAGAAATTTTTCCAAAATTCCATTTTTAAAAATTTGTACCCACCATACCCCACCCACCTCACCTCTCCTGTAATTTTGAGGAGGTACAAGACCAGTCAGTTATGAGGAACAGGGGCCATTATAGTAATGATAGAAAAGACAGAGAAAAGAGTCAGCATACTTGTGGGTTAGAAACTGGTGTGTGTCTGTTAGAGATTTATTGCAAATCAGTTGACAAGCCCTTCTCTGGATTTGTAATCCAAGATGTAGGTGCAATACTCCCTTGCGAATTTCAGTGAGCTTTAGGAAGTGTCACCAATTGCTGGAGGTTGAAATACTTTCTGGTACTGATGAGAAGTGCCAGTGTTTCCAGTGCAATTCAAGTTATGGTCTTTTATTAGGAGAGATCCTGGAAAAAATTTATGGAGCTTCTGAGGGGAGGAGGAAATGTGAGAATATAGAATTGAAAAAAATATATTTTTTTATAGAATGCTAATTTTACTTATTTAAAACATAGAAATAATACTACAAAATGAAGAAAAACTCCACTCACTTACCAGAGGAATGAGAGTAGGGGCTACACCAAAACTCTGGAATGGAGGGATAAATATGTGAACAAATGAAATTTTGAAAAGAATTTCTTTTATCAAAATCATCGTCTTAGTTGTTTGAAATACTAAGAGCATCAGAAAATGAAGGAAAAAAATTAAAGGAAGTAAAGTAACTGTATCATAAGAGGAACAGATATTCCAAGACTTGCCCAACATTTTTTATACATGAATTTCTCCAAAATTTTAAACATCTGTTAGTTAGGAAGGAAGTCTATTCCCATGGTCATGTACATGGCTTCTGGGATTAACCAAAAAGAGAGAGAAGGATATCTCCTAGCGTCATTATTGATGATGTTTCTAATTGATCACTCAGCTGGTTAGAAATAATGTCCAATTCCCTCTCAAATCACATCTTAGTGTTTTAAAGAAAGGAGAAGGACTTATGGAATGATATAATTCCAAATATACTCTGTGAGATGTGTTCAAAAAGTATTCAACTTTATTTTTTCCCACCAAAACTAATTCTGTGTGAACAAAATCCTTTAGGAGGTGATGCCACCCTTTTCTGTATCACCTCCAACCAACAAGATGTCAAGGTTATAACCCTTATTCATGTAACTAAGATGCCATACAGCTGACAACCTAAAGTGTTGTCAACTCTACAGAGATATTGTATGCTTATAGCTTGACATCTGTAAAGAGCACTTTGTCATTCAACTCACTTTAAACTAGTAATTTGGCAGAGTTGTTTGAACATTTAATAGAAAGCTTTGCTGTATTTTTTTCTGATTCTTTGAATTCAGATCTTGTCAACATCAACTTTGCCTTTATCTTTTTGTAATAAACAAATGAAGTACCAGTCCAGACAGAAAATTGACAGAATTATTAGTATTATGTAGGATTCTTTATGATATCCCTTTTGACAGTTTGCATCCTGGTGGCAATAAACTGCAGGAGAGAGGAGACGTTCATGCATGGGCACCTATTTGTCATCCATAAAAAACCTTGGTCTGGCCTGCTTCAAGGAAAGGTATTTTCTAGGTCTCACATGGGAGAAATGGTTTCAAACTTTGGCACTAAGCCAGCAATTTTAGGGAAGGGGTAAGTCAGTTACATCACCCAAATATTTTATTGACCCTGAAAGGATGAAAGGCATAGTCAACCTTGGCAGAATTAGAATTCAGAATGGAAAGACTGACAAAATGCCACTAACCATTTTGCCTTGTGTGCTTACAATTCTGCCAGCCTGCTGTCTTCCTCATGAGATCAATGGTCAATTTAGACTTAGTCAATTACTTACATAACATAGGCTGGCTTGATCAGGAGCCTATGTTAGAATCTCTACCATGGTTACTTAACCTGCTAAACACAGCAGCTAAATCTCTTTCATGCCATAACGTAACATCTTAAACAAGCAAGAATGGCAGTTTAGAACCAGACACTGTATGTTTGCATTAAAGGTAGGCTGATCATAGGTGAGAATAGGTTTGTTGGATCAGAGTTATCCTAGAGCAAAATAACAGCAACTGCATCCCAACCAGGAAGAAGGGTACATCGAATCATGTAATCTTAGATGCATTATGTCAGAATAAAAAGACTGACTTGTCACAGAGAAACAACTTTGATCATAGGTCCGGTGGATCAAGGCTGACCTGGGACTCACCATCAACAATAACATTATAACCAGCTCAACCATCACTGACACAACACACCACTGCATACTTCCGCCCCCAACTAGGTCATTTGCTAATTTGGAAGAATGGTGAACAATGTATTCATTGTGAGATTTGGTTGTGTCCCTTTAACATTCTGCATTCTTTGTTTTTCATCCATCTGAGATTCATAAAATAATCATTATGGTTGATGAAGTCAGAGCTCCAGTATGACCACAGTCCAATGGACTAATAGACTTTTCCTTTCATTATCCTTTGCTGAGATCAATTAGGTAACTACTCTCTTTCTCACCCTCTAGCTCCCACTCTCTCACTCACTCTCTCCCTTGTTAACTGTATTGATGTAATTAGCAAGTAATTAACAATTAAATATGTCACCAGATCTTTCTCTCATTGAACACATTACCATGTTAAGTGTACACGTCTCTCTTTCCCTCTCTTCTTCCCATTTTTTCCCTTTCCCTCCTATCTCTTTGTTTGTCTCTCTCCCTTTCTTTTCCCTTCTCTCTCTCATTAATTCTATTAATGTAATTAGAGAAAAATAATTATGTCAACTTGAAAATAATTTAGTTTTTTCCCCCCACACCAACATTATTTTGCCAATAAATTTCACATCTAATTTTTGTCTTATGCAACGATATTTGTTGGTGTACGTGTGTGTGTGTACGTGTATGTGTGCTGTGTGTGTGTGTATGCTGTGTGTTGTATGTGCTGGTGAGTGAGTATGTGTATGTGTGTGTAACATACACACATGTGTGTGTACATGTACAGGCATAGGTGTGTATATTGCTGTGTGTAGGAGTGTGTCTGTATGAATGTGTATACTTAAGCACATATACATCACACACACACACACACACAGTGAGAATAGCCTTAAGGAAATGTTCATAACTAAACTATTTACCATGTTTTTTTTCAATGATTGGAAGATTTGTGGATGTAGTGCAGCGTTTCCTTTATTTTTTTAATAGGGGACATAAAAAATTATTTTATTGTAGGATGACATCTAGGAAATTTATTATCTTTAGATGGGCATCAATTGTCTGTGTGTCATATGTAAGCACGTGTGTGCATGCCTATATGTATTTATGTGTGTGTGTATATACAGATACAAATTTGTCTATCTAAACACACACATATATATATGTGTGCATACATACATACATATATATATATTAATAGATACTAACACATACAACTGTATAACTATCAATACATACTAGTGTGTATAAATTGATTAAAAAGGTACACAATAAAAAAAACAGAACAACAATCATTAATTATAGTTAAAATTTTCTGTTTTTCAGATGATTATAAGAGCCATAAATAATCAACTTGATTTTTCATAAAAGCATTTGAAAATAGTCCTTCATTTTCATTTGTTAGTCAAAATAACAATAGTCAGCACATAAATGTTGTTAGGGGACATGGATATCCAAAGTTCAATGTATATGAGAGTGCAATAAAATGAAAATATTCCCAGTTATGTGTTTTAGAAATTTAAAACATATTATTTGTAGCTGCTGTGTCTATCGTGCAAAAAATAAGGTGAGTAATTCTTTAAAACCATTATGCTATCCATTCAGTTTAATGTTATTTTTTAAGAAATTGAGATTTGTGCCAGTTAAAAATGAAATTAACTCTGAAAGTTCAGTTCTGCTTTTTCTATGTAATCTCCCTATCCTGCTAGAAACTGGATTATTTTTGATGAAAAGCACTTAATCCAGGATAAAAATCTTTAAAATATAACAAATACCTGAATTTTAAACAACTGAAATGATGATTCTGGTAAAAATAATTCTTTTCAAAATTTCATTTACTCACATTTTGACCCCACCATTCCAGAATTTTCATGTAGCTCCTACTTTCATTCTTCTGTTGAGTAAGAGGAATTTTTCTTCGTTTTGAAGTATTATTTCTGTTTCAAACTAGCAAAATTACCATTCTTTAAAATAATATATTTTTGTAATTCCTTTTCTTACATTTCCATTTTACCTCAGCATCTCCATAAATTTTTACCTGTTGTCATGTCTTACCAAGACGAGTTGATTGTAAAAACACTCATAAGTGATTTTACATATATTTACAAGATATTGATTCTTAGGTAGCAACATCCTAATTAAATTATTAATATGTATAAATAATAAAATAAAAATCATTAATAAATGATTTTACCAACAACAAATATATTTGAACTGTGGCTCAATGTGGTTTAGGATTGAGCAAAAAGTACAAATATGTGCATTAATGGACTTTAAGAGTTATGAATGTTTCATATATACACTTACCCTTATAAAAATACTTCTTGCTACTAATTGAAAGCAGGGTAGCCGTTAAAGGCATCAAGATATATTTCTTTATTCATTGCAAGACAGAATGAATTTTTTCTCTTGGATAAGCAAAGCTGACAATTATTCCTTTATTGGTTGTAGTCCCTTGCAAACTCAGGAATTTATTTTATATGAAAATTTAAGTTCTTGATTTTAATCCCCAAATATATATATTGAAAAAATCCAATATATTTGGTCAAAGCCACTTGAGCTTAAATTTACATAAATTCCTTGCACACTTTTCCCATTCTTAAAATTATTCTTGCTATCAAGCAAAAACAGGGTCAAAATCATGAAAACATTTGTCGTAACCCTATAATCTCTCTATCTGCCTATCTAGATCATCCTATATTTATATTCATATACCTAAAACTATATGAATATAAATAAATAAATGAAAGAGAGACATTCTATGTTTTTAATATAAAATCTCTTATTTATATCATTTATAGATGATATTACGCAAACATAACTAGAGATATATTTGGTGAAGAAAATATGTAGCCCTTGATACTGCTTCAGAAATGTTTTAAAAATTCAGCAGTTTGTTGATAAAGTAGTGTGCAAAAGGGTTGGCATATTGATGAAAAGCTTGTTCAATTCTGTTTCATTCTATGGTGCTCTTTATAATTATTATTGTTATTCATTTAGCAATATGTTATAACGAAGCTAAGAAATCTAATTATTCAATTCTGTTTACACTTGCTCTAAATCTCGAAAATTCCATCTCTTCTTGCTTTGTTATCTGCTATCATATCATTCAAATGGCCCATTGTTTCCCTGACCAGCCCTAATTCTGAAAATTTCACCGCTCTCCCTTTCTCTCTAAGTTTTGTTAACCACTTGCTTTTCCCATGTTGAGTGTTATTTAGTAGCTCGCTTTGTCTGTGGCTATCCCACATTGGCTTTTGCTAGGGAATAGGGCAGCCACAGTGCTTTGCTGTTTGTCGTGTGCCCTCCCATACCACCCCCACCACATATACTGGAAGTCTTTCTCCTCTGACCACATCTGGATGTCTTACTCCTGAGAACCACTAATGGTTACTATGTGGAACACTTTCCCCTGCCCTTTCCCCTCCATCCCTATCTAGTTGAATGTAGTGAGTGATTATGAAGTGAATATAATGATGGTGAAGTGTATGCAGGTTGAAGCATTTTTGTATGTTTACGAGATCTGCCAAATGCACATGCATGGTTTCTTTTCAGATGCACAATGCTGCTCTCCCTCATCTCAGGTCTCACCGGCCCACACCTTCCACACCCTCAGAGTAGGCACACCTAATACTGGTTCATTGAAAGATAGGTCTGGTGAGATTGTCGAGATGCTTGAATGGAGATGTGTAAATTTGTGCTTCATCCAAGAAGTGAGGTGGAGAGGAAGTTCTACTAGGTTCCTCACGGGCAAAGAACAGATTTTCTATGTAGGGAATACGGATGGGGTTGGGGGCATGGGTATATTCCGTATGGTGAAATGGATTGATAACATAAATGAGGTAGTCAGGGTCTGTGATAGAATACTTAATCTTAGAGTAGTGCTGCAACATAGATTAGCAACCATATCTTGGCCTAAGCCCCTCAGCCAGGGTTACCTGGTAGATAGAAAGATCGGTTTTATGTCACCTCTTGCCGACTACCTTGTTGACAAATGACAGGAGCCTTCTCTTTGTGGCTGGTGATTTCAATGACTTCAACAGGCATGTTGGACAACATTCAGAGATCATCCATGGTTTACATGGTGGTAACGGATTTGATTCCAGGCTGCTGGAGTTCTGTGGTGCACCCCACAACATTGGTTAGTAGTTAGTGACTTCAGGATCGGGGCTAAATGGTTGTCCAGAAGACGACCAGCATGGAAAAGAAGGGTTTGGAAGCTTAAGGATTCTCTGAATAGACAGAGATTTAGAGATATATTGCTTGAAGCTTTTGACGAATAATGTGGAGGACAACTGGAGGTTCCTACAGGATAACCTGTTGAGGTTTACTGATCAGATCTGTGGCTGGTGCAAAGTCCCCTCTCTTTCTAAGGTAAGATGGGGGTGGAACAATGTAGTTAACAAGGCCATTAGGGAAAAGAAACAGGCATGGAAAGACTGGAAGTGAAGTGGTAGCAAGGAACTGTTTCAGATCGCCAGAAGGGAAGCTAGGAGACAGGTTTCCTCCCCTAGAGGGGAATAGATAAAAATTAAATTTGCCAATTTTCTGCATTGTGAGGACCAGAAACTTGAAGTGTTTTGAAATGCAAGACTGTGTAAAAGAAAATCGCAATGTCATACGAGAGAAATGTGTCTGCATGGATGATAGCTCAACTGCATTTAATGATGCTGCAAGGAGAGAGAGAGTTGGAGATGCCACTATGAAAGGTTGCTAACTGAAGAGAATGAATGGGAGAAAGAGAGTCTGCCAAATGTTGACCCAACAGAGAGACAAGTTAGTTGAACTGACTGTACCTTGGTAGATAAAGCAATTAATGGTATGAAGACAGAGAAAAACCCTGGCCCATCAGGACTCACTGCTGAGATGCTTAAAATATATGGCAGTGTAGGGTATTTTCTAGTTACATGTATAGTTAACCAAGTGATACACGAAGGAGTCATACCCAATGACTGGTGCAGCAGCACCATAGTCAACTGCTGCAAAGGTAAAGGTGACACATTAGATACAAATAATTACAGAGATATCAAATCATTGGATCAGGTAATGAAAGTCACAGAGAGGGTAATAGCCCAACTAATTAGGGAGAGAGTTAGTTTAGATGAGAGGCAGTTTGGGGTTGTGCCAGGGAGAAGCACCACTGATGCTATATTTCTGGTAAGGCAACTGCAGGAGAAATATCTAGCCAAAGATAAACCTCTGTACTTGGCTTTTGTTGACATGGAGAAAACCTTTGACAGGGTCCCCCAATCCCTTATCTGGTGGCCAATGCAGAAACTGGGGATAGACGAGTGGTTGGTAAGAGTTGTACAAGGATGCTGTCAGTAGGGTGAGGGTTTGCAATGAGTATAGTGAAGAATTCTGAGTAGAAGAAGAGGTTCACCAAGATCAGTCCTCAGCCCTCTCTTATTCATTATAGTCCTCCAGGCAATAACAGAGGAATTCAAGGCAGGCTGCCCCTGAGAGCTCCTCTATGCTGATGATCTTGCTCTAATAGCTGAGTCCCTACCAGAACTAGACATGAAGTTTAGAGTGTAGAAACAAGGTCTAGAATCGAAGGACCCTATGGTTAACCTAGCAAAAACCAAAATCTTAGTAAGTAGGAAGGCTGTCAAATCACAGACACCTTCAGGTAGATGGCCCTGCTCAATCTGTAGAAAAGGCATGGATAGAAACTCCATACAATGTACCCAGTGTAAGCTATTGACACATAAGAGGTGCAGCAATATCAAAAGAAGGTTAACCAGGAAGAGAGTTTTTGTGTGTGGCAGATGCACAGGGGCAATAAAAACTGAAGATTTACAGAAAACAGATTCCATCACATGTCAGGGGGAGAAACTAGAAGTAGTTAATAATTCTGCTACCTAGGCAACCAAGTCTGTAGTGGGGTGGCTGCTCTTAGAGTGTCACGGCTAGAATAAGAATAGCCTGGGCAAAGTTCAGAGAGCTCCTATTTCTGCTGGCAACTAAGGGCCTCTTGCGCATGATGAAAGGTAGACTGTATGATGCATGTGTGCAAACTGCCATGCTATACAGCAGTGAAACATGGGACATAACTGCTGAGGACATGCATATGCCTGAAAGAAATGAAGCTAGTATGATCCACTGGAGGTGTAATGTCAGTGTGGATATACAAGAGAGTGTAAGCACCCTAAAAGAAAAGGTGGGCATAAGAAGCATCAAATTTGGTGTGCAAGAGAGATGACTGCACTGGTATGGTCATGTATTATGTATGGATGAGGACAGCTGTGAGAGGAAGAGCCACTCCCTAACTGTGGAAGGAATCTGTGGAAGAGGTAGACCCAAAAAGACATGGGATTAGGTGGTGAAACATGACCTTCGAACATTGGGCCTCACAGAGGCAATGGACAGCAGACCGAGACCTGTGTAGATATGCTGTGACTGAGAAGACCCAGTAACTAAAGTGAGATTGCAGCCATGCATGTCTGGCCCATTTAATAATACCCCTGATGCATTGGACAATATGATATGCTTGAGAAGACCTATTGAGTCAAGTAAAACGAAAATCATAGCTGTGGTTAGTACCCTCTGACTGGCTTCCATGCCATTGGCATGTAAAAAGCACTATCTGAATGTGATCGATGCCAGGACTGCTTGACTGGTCTCCGTGATGGTGGCATGTAGAAATCACCATCCGAACGTTGACAATGCCAGTATCCCCTGACTGGTCCCTTTGTCAGTGGCACATAAAAAGTACTATGCAAACGTGATTGATGCCTGACCTGCCTGACTGGCTCCTGTGCCGGTAGCATGTAAAAGGTAACCATGTCACTCTCGGAATGGTTGGCATTAGGAAGGGCGTCCAGCTGTAAAAACATTGACTGATCAGATTGGAGCCTGGTGCAGCCGCTGGCTCTCCAGACCTCAGTCAAACCATCCAACCCATGCCAGCGTGGAAAGTGGACGTTAAACGATGATGGTGATATATATATATTTAGTTATATAAATGCACATTCCTTCCCAATCAAATGCTTCTGGGTTCTTTTCTATTGTATGGCACCTAGTCAAGTGTCTTCTACTATGACCTCAGGTCAATCAAAGCCCTATGAGTGGATTTGGTAGATGTAAACTGAGAGAAACCCATCATGTGTGTGTGTGTGTTTGTGTGTGTTTTTGTGTATGTGTTTGTTTGTCCCCCACTACTGTTTAACAACTAGTGTCTGTAGCTTAGTGGTTCTCCTAAAAAGGCTGATAGAATAAGTACCAGGCTTTAAAAAAATAAGCGGTGGTGTTGATTCATTTAGCTAAAAATTCTTCAAAGTGGTGCCCCAGCATGACTGCAGTCTAATGACTGAGAAAAATGAAAAATAGAAGCTATATGTGTATGTACGTGTGTTTTCTGTGTAAATATCATCAAAGCATCCAGCAGAACTTCATTATAAATACATAAATGCAAATAAGAAATATGGTCACCCCTAACCACATAGCAGTGATAAGACGTTAATAACGATTGAGATTGCAGCTGCAATTTTTTATTAACCTTTGTAATGAAAAAAAGATATATAGTTGGTGAGGAATACCTAGGTATGATGAATCTAAAGTGTAGCACACACCATCGGATATCACACACCTCTATGAAGTCATTCCTGCTAGAAACAGCAGCCAGATTTTTCTTGATTTGTGCATTAGTATCTTAAAAGAGAAAGATTAGCAGAATATGTATTCCTAACTACATTTTGTCTGAATATTGATGGTAATGGTCAAATTTGGAACGCCTTTGCTCTTTCAAAACTGACCTGTAGTTAAACGAAAAACAACAGCTCTTTAAGTGCTCAGTCAACCTGCTAAAGATAGTTAAATTTCCCTTAAATTGTCCTGTACTATCTTAAGAAAAAGAATGGTTATGTTGATAATATAAAGAGGTAATGTTTATCCTCACTAATCGTGACACCAGCATCTGTTTTGTCACCATTATTCTATAAATCTCTCTATATCTCTGGTGAGGAGATGAATCACTGAGAACTCTAGCAGTCGAGTGTCTAATATTGACAAGATCAAGGAAGGTCGAAATCACATGATCTGGTAGTCTTGGTGCTGGAGATAGTGAGGATTTATTTCCCTTTAACAATATAAACAAGTGTGCCTTTTGCACCAAAATCTAATATGTGGGTTTTTCTTATAACTATGGTAGTATAGTTTGTTCTGATAGGACATCCACATTTAAGTCGGGATAAATATTACCTCTTGGTATTAATATTAACTCTGTTGCTAATCTATATTGTTAATATAGTTATAGATGTTACTGTATCTGAATGCAAGATTAAAGAGATTTCTCCAAATATTTACCGGTTTGCTCACAGTTAGGTAGTCAATGGTTAATATATAAATCTAATAATAGGTCTCATAAAATAAGAATTTAGAGATATATTCCATCAGATAATTCTAAATATATTACCTTAACCATATAGGTTTCCTGGGGCATATAATATCAATCATAATAATGATTATTATGAAGTGGCATAGCATTACCTTTAATTCCTTTTTATTTATACAGCTTTACATAGACCTACACATGTTTCAACCGCATCAATTAGTAACAGTTGCAATTACAACCCTACTATAATATTGGTGCAGTTTCTTCAGGGCCTTCACTTTAATATCCTTTGATTTAATTGTTTAAAGTTTTTCATTTATCAACTCTGCTTTAAATGATGCAGAGCTGTTTGTTAATTTAGACACAACTATCTTCAATACGAGTTTTGATTGGATAATCACATATAGCCCATTATTTCAAAACACCTTGTTGTTTAAAGGTTTATTAAGTTCATTTAGAGATTCCAGTAAGTCTAAGTAAATTAATCTGGTCAATTAAAGACAGAAACAAAGATTATACTATCAATTGGGAATTAATTAGTATTGCAAAACCATACAGATCTGGAACTAATAAATGTTACCTATGTTTAGAAGGATTTTAACAAATTTTTACATCTAAGGGTAATATAATAAATTCTAGACAGGAACAAGCTTTAAGATACTTGCACTTAAAAAAATTCACCTTTGCTCCATATAAATGAGTAATAAACATTTAAACAACATAACATTTTAAAATAACAGGCTATACGTGATTATCCAATGAAAACTTGAATCAAAGATAGTTTGCATCTAAATTAATGAACAACTCTACATAATACAGTGCAGAGTTGATAAATGGAAAACTTTAAACAGTTAAATCAAAGGATATTAAAGTGAAGGCCCTGAAGAAACTGCACCAATATTATAGTAGGGTTGCAATTGCAACAGTTACTAATTGATGCAGTCGAAACATGTGTAGGTCTATGTAAAGCTGTATAAATAAAAAGGAATTAAAGGTAATGCTAATGCCACTTCGTAATAAACTTTATTATTATTATTGATATATATATATTTAGAGGAAGATAGTTATGACCAGTTCATAGGGTTACCCAGCATTTTGCATCCATAAAGCGCTGAGGCTACTGGCCATTAGGGAGAGACATATATAACGCTAAGTGCTTTACGGATGCAAAGCCCTGGGTAACCCTATGAATTTCTCTAAATACACTACTGCTCCATAACTAAGAGTGTGCTTCTCCTTCAAATTTATGATTAATTTATATATATATATATACAACGGTGTTTCGCTGGATGTTTGACCTAATTCTGATCTTTGTTTGTTGTGGTTTTCTGTCAATAAATAATAAATACTATAGGACCCAGTGCACTTATTTTCTCAGGAAGCAATAATACTGTTAAGAGTGTCCTCTGTGTGGGTATTGTATATGTACACACACACACACACACACACAAATGAACTTCTGAAAAGTATTAGTCAACAGAAGGCAACTGTAGAAGACATTTGTTTTACACCTAAGACACTGTGCAGTAGATTAGAATCTGGAATTATGTTATTGTGAAACAAACTACTTTACCACACAGCCAGACCTATGCATCCATGAAAATTTCTAGTATATAATTCAGTTCATTACAACAAGCAGTACACCTACCATCACTTGCTATTTGTAACTTATATTTAGAACTCTAAATCATCGTCTCTATTCTTCATGACCAGTAATTGATTGCTTCTAGTAAACACACCATTTGCTAATCACAATATTAATTCATTGAGGATAATAACAAAATCAGACAGCTAGTCTCAAAGTAATAAAACAAACAGAACAGCAGCAATTACTTGAGCTATTAATGTTGATGCTTTTACAGCTTTTATTGGTGCAACAGGGATGTCAGCAGTTGAGATGAGTTAATAGCAGAGTGAGAAAAGCAAGGAAATCATTGGTGTGGTTTCATTGGTCACTAAGGAATTAATCCTTATTGACTTAACCAATCCACTTTCATAAGAGTATTTTGCTATAAAAACACTTGACTAAATCAATTATCTCAGGTATAAGCAGAATCAGAAACTTCATTGTAGGAAAGATTTGTTCTGATCACTAAGTTGATAGAAATGGAGGACAAGGGGTATAAAATGGGTTTCTTCTTTTCATAGTGGTATTCAATGAAGACATACAAATACTTTTACTATATAATATCTCCTTATAATCCCCTGCCATTAGCAAATTTTTGTGGGACAAACTGGAGAAGTCATTTTACCTGCTGTTATATTGCAATATTGCTAAACGTTCAATTGATAAACAACCAAGAGATGTTCACTGAATGGACTGTGACAGCATTGGGATTGGAACTGCTGATTAAGAAATAAATGTTTTGAGTTCAAAATACAGCCTGAATAAATATCTATATCATCTTCACCATTTTCCATATATTTTACTTCAATGATTTGAATAGACAATGTTTTAACTCATATGATTCTTCCTCACATGGTACATACATCAATAAGAGTAGATCCTTAATTTTTATTGTTGTATGTTATGATTTTAATATGGGTATCTTTCTTATACCAACCTCTTTACATCTCAATACATTCTCCATCATTAATATTTTAAAATGTTATATACATTACATATCCTTTTACACTGTAAAAGGATGTGTAATGTATATAAGAATATGTAATGTAACGACTAATGCATATAAGGTTATGTAATGTAATGACTAATAGTTGAAAATTATTTCATTTGAAAAACCTTAAGAAGTTTGCTTCCCAACCACATGATTCCAAGTTCCATTCCACTGTGTGGCACCTTGGGCAAGTGTCTTCTAAAGCCTCAGGCTGACCAAACCATTGTAAGTGGATTTGGTAGATGGAAACTGAATGAAACCTGTTGTGTGTGTGTGTGTATACATTATATACTACACACACACACACACACATACAAATATTCTTTTACTTGTTTCAGTCATTTGACTGCAGCAATGCTGGAACACTGCCTTTAGTTGAACAAATCAACCCCAGGACATATTCTTTGTATGCCTAGTATTTATTCTATTGGTCTCTTTTGCCAAGCTGCTAAGTTACAGGGACGTAAACACACCAACATCGATTGTCAAGCAATGGTGGTGGGGACAAAGACAGACACACAAATATATATATACAACGAGCTTCTTTCAGTTTCTGTCATCCAAATCCACGCACAAGGCTTTGGTTAGCTCAAGGCTATAGTAGAAGACACTTGCTGAAGGTTCCATACAGTGCCATGGTTCTAGGTTCCGAACCACATGGTTCTGGGTTCAGAACCATGTGGTTGAGAAGTAAGCTTCTTACCACACAGCCACATCTGCACCTATGTATATAAATATATAATGTACTGTTCCATGATGGTAAAAACAACAAAAAAAGTACTCCATCTGGTGAGAGATAAATATTATTTAATAGACACAATATATGTTTTTATGTGCTACTAATAGTTTATTGTGCTGAGAACATGCTAAATAATGAATTATAACATGTGTAACATCACACAGTCATCAGGCACAAACCACATAGTATAACAAACTAAAGATTGAATGAGAGAAGAAACACAAAAAGTTGAGAAGGAAGCATATAGAAAACATGGAAGGTTAAAAAGCAGAAAACATTTTCTTTCTGCTTCCTTCTCAAATTTTTGCGTTTCTTCTCTCATTCAATTTTTAGTACATTATGCTATGTGGTTTGTGCCTGATGACTGTGTGATGTTACACATGTTATAATTCATCATTTGGCATGTTCTTAGCACAAGAAACTATTAGTAGCACATAAAAACATGTATGGTGTCTATTAAATAATATACAAATATGTATGTGTGTGTGTGTTTGTCCCCCACTGCCACTTGACAACCGGTGTCAGTGTGTTTACATCCCTACAACTAAGTGGTTTGGCAAAAAAGACTGATAGAATAAGTACTGGTGTCAATAAATTTGACTAAAATTCTGCAAGGTGGTGCCTCAGCATGGCCACAGTCTAATGACTGAGACAAGTAAAAAGGTAAAAAATATATAAAGATACTTTAAAGAAATGTAAAACTTATGTTTCAATTAATTTTCAAGAATTTAGAGAAATTTAGCACATTAATTTTTGTCATTATTAGAAAAAGTTAATTTCATATTTCAGGGTGGTGGTTTGGTAGAAGTTTTAGAGTGTTGGACAAAATGCTTTGCAATATTTAGTTAAAGCACTTTAAGCTCCATGTTGACACCTGGGTCAACTTTGACTTTCATCCTTCTAAGGATAGTATAATGCTATAACAGATGTAACTCACTTCCCTCATAACTGCTGGCATTGTGCCTAAATTAGAAATAAATTAAATTATTATTAATTTGGTGTTTGAAGCTTAAATCAACAAAGACTACTTACATATTATAATGGAAGGTTTTAATTTAAACATGAATATCTAATGATAGGTTTTCATGCCAACATGCCTGATTTGAAAACAGTTAAACAGACCAGAAACATTTTTGATAATAGTTGTGAAGACAATGAAACTGGGGAAGAAGATAGACATTATAGCAGAGTCAAAGTAAGAAAAACAAGTGGTGAGGTTAGGTGCTATTCTTTGACATTTGATGCCTCACACATGAAAACTATTGAAGATTTACACGAATGGCAACATGCCATGTTGCAGATATCTTCCATTTTTGTATGAGAGGACACATAATCATCAAAATGAAGATAACAACAACGAGAAGGCTAATACTTAATGTGCTGGAAATAGCAGCCAAATCTCCTTTAAAGTCATCCCTTTTTAATTGGATATATTGAAAAAAAATGCAGTCCTATGACACATTGTTTGGAAAAGAAAAAAAATAAGTGGTCATGATTATGATGTCTTTGGATTAAAGAAGAGCATTAATAATAATAGTTTCCAATTTTGGTACAAGGCCAATAATTTCGGGGAGCAGGTAAGCCAATTACATCGACTACAGTCTTCAATTGGTACTTATTTTATCAACCCCAAAAGGATGGAAGGCAAAGTTGACCCTGGTGGCATTTGAACTCAGAACTTATGGTCAGAAGAAATGCTGCTAAGCATTTTGCTCAGTGCAGTAATGATTCTGCCAGCTCACTGCCTTAGGAACAATAATAATAATACTAACAACAGTAGCATAAATGATTCTCTGAACAAGCTTTTACGTATTCATTCATTCTGTTTAATATAGCGGCAAATTTTCATCTAATCGCATCTTAGTGAGTATAGGCATGGTTATGTGGTTTAACAGTCTGCTTCATGTCTATGGTGTCCTGGATTCACACATATCACTATATAGAACTTTCACCAAATATCTTCTGACAATGCTCTGGGTTGATCAAAGCATTGTAAGTGGAATTTGGCTGACAGAAACTATACGGAAGCCTGTCAGAGAGCTCCTAACATTAGGTGGTAAATTTAACCCATTTGATATCAAACCACCCAAAACTGCCTATGAATCTAGGATACAAACTTCTTATTTCATAGTGAACTCAATTAAAACCTTCCAAAAAAGTTTCATGTTAATTTATGTTTCAAACTCCAGTTTGATAATGATAAAGTTATTTTACTAAATTCTTTATTATTACTAAAATTAATTAAAACAAAGGCAGTTTATTTTAACAGGAATTTGGTAAAGAGGGTGCCAGGTTTAACATGACCATCTGGCACTTGGGTACCTTTAGTGAAGGCTAGTCTGTTGCAAGAATTTGTACCAGGCCTGAGAATAACTTTCTACCTCCTACCTGTCATGGAGGTCCTGGAAAAGATCATGGCATGATCCTTCCTCTTCTGAGAAAACCATTAAAGAATGAGAAGACATTGCATTATTACTTTTTGCTTTTGGGTTTTTACTTATTTCAGTCATTAGACTCCTCATGCTGGGGTACCACCTTGAAAAATTTTAGTTGAAAGAACCAACCCCAATACTTAGTTATTTTAAGCCTAGTTCTTATCCTATTAGTTTCTTTTGCTGGACCACTAGGCTACAGGGAGGTAAACACACCAACACCAATTGTCAAGTGATGGAGGAAGTCAGACACACACACACACACACACAATAGACTTTATTCAGTTTCTTATTTCTTTACTGCTCACAAGGGGCTACACACAGAGGGGACTAACAAGGACAGACAAACAGATTAAGTCGATTATATCGACCCCAGTGCATAACTAGTACTTATTTAATTGACCCTGAAAAGATGAAAGGCAAAGTCGACCTCGGCAGAATTTGAACTCAGAATGTAGCGGCAGACAAAATACCGCTAAGCATTTCGCCCGGCGTGCTAACGTTTCTGCCAGCTCGCCGCCTTTATTCAGTTTCTGTCTACTTAATTCATTTACAAGGCATTGGTTGGCACGAAGCTATAGTTGAAGACATTTGCCCAAGGTGCCATTCATTGAGACTGAACCTGGAACCATGGGGTTGGGAAGCTGCCTTGAAGAGGGCATAAAGTAATGGAACAAAATGGAATATACGTAGTTGAATAAAGATATGTATAAATATCTAAATATTGATTTTGAATTTTACATGAAAAAATGGTAAGCACTTTTGTTCTAACCCATTATATAAACATATTTATATACTGTTTTTTTTAGAAAATTTGAACTGGTCCGTTGTTGAGATTTTCTTTTAAATTAAACAAGCTTTTCCTAAAAAATTTTTATCTGTGCATGTCTCCTGTTTCCTGTTTATCCTGACGAGGAGGGTCATTGCCATGTTGCACTTTAGTGTAAATACATTCCGGTGGTGAGTTCCTGAAATGGTCATAGATATATGTGACTGTTGAATTTGACTTGTGAAGTCTGCTCATTATGAACTTTTGGACATACTTGTGTGGAGGAGTAAAAGACTTTTTTCAAGATGTATGTGAATTTGACCTGTGGAAGTCTGTTTACTTATGAACTTTGGATGTATTTGTATGAGGGAAGTAAAAGGACATTTTTTTCAAATATTTTTTCAAATATTAAAAAAAAATTTTTTTAAATTTAAAAAAAATATTTTAATCGTCTCTAAAACTTTTTTAGTCGGTAGATATTTATTTTATTTTTTTTTTACCTTTACTTATTTCATATTTGTCTATTAAGTTTTTCGGTAGTTTTTGAATTTTTAGCCGTATGTATTTAATATTTTTGATAGGGTGTTCTATTTGTATTTTATTCGATTATATACTTTTATCTTCTGTGATTTTATGTATTTGTATTATTTTTTATGTGTTTGTGAACCAATGTGATTTTATATATTATTAAATGTTTGAGGGGTGGTGTTGTATGTAAAGTTATTGACCCATACTTAATGTTTGTTCTATAACCAATGCTTCTTTATCTTCGTCTCATTTATATTTGAGCCCTTATTTAAGTCCAATAAACCCTTTTGTTTCTATTAGAAGAGACAAATATTATTTATTGTTGTTTATATATATATATATATATATATATATATATATATATACATACACTCACACAAACGCATGCACACAGACACACACGCACACACATGCACATATGATTATATGATGATGATGATCATCATCACTATCATCCATGCTGGCACAAATTGGATGGTTTGATAAGATTTGATGAGCCTAAGAACTGCATTGTATGTCAGCATCTGCTTTAGCATAGTTTGTACAGCTGGATGCCCTTCCTAATATCAATCACTTTATTGCTATTTCTGGGTGCTATTTTAATGCCATGAACACTAGTGAAGTTACCATGCAGCTCACAAGACTATGGACCCTGAAAGGGCTGCTTTATTCTTGGAGATGAATGGTTAATATAAGAGAGAAGTAGCCAAAGTAGAAAAGGTTTTTTTGGTGTAAAGAAGCTACATAACTACTCATATTTTAGAATGTGAGAGTGATTGGATAGAGCATGTACCATGCTTTTGCTCATTGTTTTAGGCGTTTTAAGTAGTCACAAGCAGACATAGACACCATCTTAGCCTCCCACTCTTCATTCAGTGAAACATCCAGGGATCAAATCATGATTGTGAGTCAAACACACTAACCACATGTATGTATTGATGAATGTATGTATGTTCTTCTCCTTCACTTTTTAATTTAGTTTCAAATTTTGGCACAAGGGGAGAAAATTTGGGGGAGGGGCTAAGTCAATTACATTGATCCAGCATTCAACTGGTACTTTTTTTTTTCTACCAGAAAAGATAAAAGGCAAAGTGAACCTTGGTGGAATTTGAACTCAGAATGAAGAGACGGATAAAATCCATCAAGCATTTTACCCATCGCATTCTCTTTTTAATTTAGAGTAACTTTTGACCAGCCACTAACTTGGTAGCAAGGGTGTAAAGGAAAGTATCTTGTTTTTAGCATCATCCTTAAAATCTTTAATATTTAAAGGTGTTGCAGATTTTCACAATCCCAGATATTGTGATTAAGGATTTGCATTTTGTTCCCATGATCTCAAGTTCAGTCATTCTTTGCTCTGGATGGGTTGGCATGAATCCTGTTGCTCCAATAACGATAGGTATGAAGTTGAAAGTGTATCTTGGGTACTAGATTTGCAAATGTATGTATGTATGTACGTATGTATGTACGTATGTATGTATGTATGTATGTATGTATGTATGTATGTATGTATGTATGTATGTATGTATGTATGTATGTATGTATGTATGTATGTATGTATGTATGTATGCATGCATGTACATATGTATGTATGTCAGGTCACTTGTGAAATCTTTCATGAGTGCTGATGGTAACATGAAATCTAGTACAACTTATTTCATGGCTAAGTCATTGGTGACTAAAGTGGCACACCCACTGGGCTAACCAGTTGAGAAGGGTTGCTAGAAACCATGCAGGACTAAAATCAAGATCTGTCAGAAGGATGGATGAGCAAAGCGTAGGTTTAACAGCTATCTATCAATAGCATGGGCGCTCAGAAATTCTGGGTTGATATCCAGCATGCTGGAAGGCTGCTAGGAGTGGAGCGTCCCTCATCTCAAGAAGTAACACTCATATGAAACCAGATATGCAGGAAATGACATTGCTCATTCTTGGGGATCTTTTGCTTGTACCTGATATCCCACATTTCTGAGTTTGTGACCTATATTGGCACCAGACATCTTGTGATAACTTATCTCTGGATCATGTCAATAGTGTGGAAAGTGTCTATGAGATGTTGTACAAGCTTTATTGAACCTAAAATTTTACACAGGCATTGCTTTGTTAGTGATGGTTTTACTTGTCTACAAGTTTACTGCTATCATGTATGCATACATGCATACAAACATGTATACATATGTGCCATTCAAGCATGCACAGATGGATGTATATGTGCATATTTTGGGAATGTATATTGGTAAAAACCATTGGTAAAAACCATTGGTAAAAAAAAACCCAACACAAAAATGATAAAAATCCCTTGCGAGATATATATTCTATCTGATTTGCAATTGAGCATTATTCATACGAATTTAGTTCTTTGAGATTGTAAAAGAGAACAACACCTTATATCATAGTTTGTTACAACTCTATCTGTTTCTATCAAAGTTATTTCAACTGCCACTATCTCCACCTGTCTCTGCTTCTGCCTGTCTCTAATTATCTCTGTCTACTTCTCTGAAAATCACTTGATCTGGCTCTACCTGTCTCTATCAACCTCTTTCTACCTCAACTGAAATCACTCTGCCTCTAACTGCCTCTAACTGTCTCTGTCAACATCTGTCTACTCCTCACAAAGCCACCCTATATGCCTCTACATGCCTCTATCTGCCTCTTTCTACTTCTATCTGCTCTTGTTGGCCTCTATTAAAAACATTTTCTTCTCATACTTCCCTGTTAACCATAAATTTTCATTTCTGCTTCATCTTTTTAACGTTAATTATATTTGATGTTCATCCTTAATTAGCAAACATTAAATTGAGCAGACATTAAGTGGCAAGTCTCTAATGACAGAGCAGGTCTCTTGGTCTTTACTGAGTGGAAACGGTGGGAGTAGACTGAGGCAATTTATGAGCAATTGTTGATTAAAAAACAACAGCTTACAAAATTGTATTGAGACAGGAAATTTATGAAGCCTACTGAGTGTTTGTGCATGTGTGCGCACGTGTGTGAGTGAGTATGTGTGTGTTTCAGAGTGTGTGTAGGGGGATAGGTGTACAAGGAAAAATGTAATAAAATCATTTAATATTTTGACTCTAAGAGAAGTATTTCAAATGAGGAATAATCTAGAAGTGACACGGAAACTGTTAAGACGTACAGTGCAGAGACATACAAGCAACAAGGCAAGGATATGATGTTAGTTTGAGGAGTGTGATTCTAAAATCATGCATTAGACTATTGACAGTTAAGAATTTCTTAGTAGTTTTTTGTTTTCTATTTCATCTGTTGTATGGTTCTTTAATATGTATATTAATAATGTTTCCATCAAAAAGCCCCAATACTGTATTATGTATTGTGGCAGCTGTCGTGATTCATTTCAACAGATGAGACTGACATATTCCTCAAATCCCTAATGTCTTTATGTAGTATAAAGAGATGGTACTTCTTTCATAAATTTTGCTATATTTCATGCATCAGCAATGAAATAAGCATAAACATATATATATATAAACACACATAAATGCACATACACACTCACACACACATATACATACAATTGTTTTATTATCTAATATATATATATATGTGTGTGTATGCATACATATCCATAAACATATATACACACAAATCTCTATCTATCTATTCATCTATCTATCTATCTATCTATCTATCTATCTATCTATCTATCTATCTATCTATCTATCTATCTATCTATCTATCTATCTATCTATCTATCTATCTTTGTCTGTGTGTATGTGAGTGTGTATTAATATGTATATATTTTTGATACATACTTATACACACACACACACATAGATGTGAGTGTATATAACTTTATATATATGCACACACACACTCAGTGCATGCACATACACACACATGCACATAGTTGTCATAAGGGTATATGTGCTATTTTCCCCCCTTAGTTCTCATTCAAATTTCACTGTTCAAAATATAGGCTTCTAAAAGCTAGAAGACAGAATAAATTTACTTTTTTCCAAATTTGCATTGTTAAGTGGTTGTTCCCATTCCATATGTGTTTCTGTTCTTAAATGAACAATACTACATAATACATGACATATATATGACAATACTACATCAGAAATGACATATATGCATGACAAGACTGCATCAAGTTAACTTTTGATTCCACAGTTATAATAGCTTCTTCATACAATACTATTTCTGCTGAAGCAGTATTGTGTGTGATAAGCATTATAATAAGCATTTTCAATTTTTTTAATAAAATGTCAAATGGTTAAACCTCTTTGTTTGTTACCATATCTCTGCTAAAATACACTGTTTTTGTTTCAGTTAATTTTGAAAGTAATGAAAGATGCAATAAAATGACTTTGTACTGATTTAGCTTGTATTGTTTGGGACATAGATTAACTAGAAATTTTAATGAAAGCTTTTATTTAATATAGACCCCTTTAGAACAATAAATTTGTATCATCTAGAGGTGGTCTCAAGTGGGTTGGTATCAAATAGGTTGAATTAATTGTTTTTTTATGTGACAAATATCAACATCCCTATTGACATCTCCCCACCAAAAAATATTTGAGAAAATTTTTGTCCCCTTCCCATCACTTTATTAAATAAAAAGTCAAAATAGAGTTTGCATCTAAAGAATTCTTCTTTATTCTCAATAGTAGTGTATGAGCTTTAAATGTTTAAAACCTTCTGAATTTTACTAAACATGTCAATTTGTCAGTCACCACCCCATTCCAGTCCTCACAAAGATGGGCAGCACCAACTCCTATGATGAACACTGGCTTAACCTTTTAACATTCAGATTACTCAGGCAAATGTAATGCTTATTTATTCAAACTGTTTTGAAATGATCCTGCATTATCTCATAGCTTCAAGACTTTGATGATGTGATTGTTTGTATTTAGAGCATTGTAGGGTAGGCGTGAAATGCTAGATCTGGCCAGTTTGAACATAAAACAGGTGGAATATATGGGTCAGATATTGCTGGTTTAAATGTTAAAGAGTTAAATGATTGTCTCTGTTGTTGTTATGCAGCTTCTGATCAACCCTGGCTGAGTACACTTATGATCAAAAATTTTCCATCCTGACATATGTAGGACAATATTTCCTAATGTATCCTTCATTATGTAATTTTGAGGGAAATTTGGTTGATGTTTTTAGCTGGACAAGTGACTATACAGATGCTTTCCCATTGATTTGTTATGCATAATGTTTATAAACGGTGTAGAAAGTAGGAGAAAAATGTGTAGATCTGTATTACTTAAGTATTCTGGGTATACAGGGTATCCATACATGACCTTTACAATTTGAAAAATTCAGTAAAAAATAAAAAATAAGAATAACTCAGCAGAGTTTATTGGAAAACAAATAAAGTTTTATAAGAAGCAACAGAACACTTCCACGTGGGCTTCAGTAGTTGCACACAGCATATACAATGTGATACAATTAGTTGTGGAAATTGTAAGGATAATTTATGAACACTTGTATGATGTTGTTATGTACACATGCCTATTGTTCTTGCTTTTGCTGTTGTTAAACCTCCCAGGTCAGCCCTGATATACCTAAGATTTTCCAGTCTTGACCATCCAACTTCATGGTTACAAAGCAAAAGTTTTCAACCACTTGGCTATACTAGTGGATATGTGTACATGTTTATCATGAGGTTATGTATATCAAGAGGGCCATCAGTATACAAATATCATCACCATTGTCACTATCATCACCACCACCACCACCACCACCACTACCTTCTTCTTCTTCTTCTTCTTCTTCTTCTTCTTCTTCTTCTTCTTCTTCTTCTTCTTCTCCATCATCATCATCATCATTGAATGTCTGCTTTCCATGCTGGCATGGGTTGTACATTTTGACAGGAGTTGGCAAACCAGAAATCAGCACTAGGCCAGTACACAACTCTCTTTCCCTCCAGATGTCACAACCTTCATATTCCACCACACCAAGAGTGGGAGAGCCATGAAGGTGTCTATGTTTGCTTAAGACACCATAGACAATTAGTAAAACTATGGTACAGGATACCAAGTTATACATACTTGCAAGT
Source organism: Octopus sinensis (assembly GCF_006345805.1). Taxonomy (NCBI): domain Eukaryota; kingdom Metazoa; phylum Mollusca; class Cephalopoda; order Octopoda; family Octopodidae; genus Octopus; species Octopus sinensis. The sequence goes on from NC_043000.1 coordinate 80,179,123, forward strand.
GATTGCTATGGCTTTTAGTTTTTCATTTTGCCCATATAAACACAGACTAGTTTTAGTTCACTACCTTATTAGTTGGTTTGTCAAAGATTTTCATTACCATCAGTAATATTCTTAACAGGTTCTCCCAAACTGTTTCTGTTTGGATGTTTGGTCTTTATGAATTAGTGGTGGTAAGTCTATGTGCATAAGGATGGGTATGGATGTATTTCTGATTGTGTTCAGGTGTGGTGTTATGCATAATGCATAGGTTCTGTGGCGATGTGGCTGTGTGTGTGTGGGGGGGGTAGCTTTATATTTCATTTTTCCTTTACTTGGATTATGATAGTAATAAGTGACATAACAGTTGATGTTGTCTAAATTCCAATTAAAGTGTCTTGTTTATGGGTTGGAGGTAGATTCTTTATGGGAGGGAAATGGGAAAAATTGAGCCAGAAGATACATAAGATACATAGAAATGTACATACAAACATACATGCATACACACACATGCATACGTGCACATTTACATACATACATACATACATACATACACGCATGCATAAATACTTTCATAATACATTTATATTTACATAGATTCTTACACACACACACACGTGCACACACACACGTGTACACACACACACACACGTACACACACACACACACACACACACACACACACACATGCATAGATGCAAACATTACATGCACTTATGCTTGCAAATGTTACACACAAACATACATACATATATATACACAAGCCTAAGGTTCATAAGGAAATGGGAAATACGATTGCATGATACACATGTTTTTCCCAAATCCATTACTAATCTAAGTGAACGGAAATATTTACACCTGGGAATCAAATCCAGGCTGCAGAGTTGCTTTGCCTGAAGCCAACCTCTTTCTCTGTGGTGTTTAGGCTGGATAAATAAAATATAATACATACACACATGCACACACATACACAAATATAGACCCATGCATAAACAGACAGACAAACATGCACACACACATATATATACATGTATATAATACATATATATATATATATATATATATATATATATATATATATATATATTTAAGTATATATGTTTTTACATATGTATATAATACATATATATATATACACACACACACACATGTATATATTTGTATGTATATACATATGTATATAATACACACACATAGACTTAAAGTTTTGCAGGCTTCAAACAGAAACCTGGCTCGTTTAGGCTTAGATTACCATAATCTAAGTCACATGGAGCCGAATAAATAACATTTTAAATAATAATGATAGTAATAATGTATACATATATATATATATATAAATATATATATATCAACCACATACATATCAACCACATACACACACACAATGAGAACAATATCAACAACAATGGACATACACATGCATGCTTTGCATACTTGTGTGACTTTAGCTCTGTTTATAGCTATATCATCATAAATATATAATTGGACTCACTTAAAAACCTGTCTCTCTTCTCATTATCAACTCACACATACTCACATATGCACAAGCACACACACATACCCTGTCCCCATGTAATATACTCAGGAGATCACATAAAAGAACCTCGAGATCAATACATGACCAGCTAGAAATAGCAGCCAAATTTTCCTCTAATCATATTTCCAGCGTCTTTAAGCAAAGTCAATAGATCTGTTAGGTTGTTTTTCAGTTTTCTCAAACAATTGAAATATCTATGCACAAAATTATATACAATTAACTGACATACATATGTACTCTTAATGTAATTCTGAAACAGACTTACAGGTACAATACATGTGTGTGTTTGTGTGCATAAATGTGTATGTATGTATATGTATACATACATACATATGTCTGCATGTATATATATATATATATATATATATATATATATATATATTGACCTGCCTTAACTTGCTTATCCTTATATTTATTTCTCTACCCACTCAAGTTTAAACCTCTTGAGCACTACTAAGTGTGTTCTATACAGAGAACATCTGATTCTCATCTGGAGATAGAAATGATGTTTGGAGACAGCAGAAAGAGGACACTCACTTGGAAACTGATTACCCTAAAGCAGGAACTAAAAGCTGTCAGTGAAAAACTCAGTCATCAGAAGAGAATAACGAAGAGAAGAACAATAAACAAAAAATTTAACTGCGACCAGGCAGCAGTATACAGAGACATGAGGGGAGGGGTAATAAATATCATGGAAGCTCCTTCATGAGAAGACAGACTCCTTCTGGAGGAAAATCTGGAGTGAAGAGAAGGAATTTAACCAAGATGCTCTGTGGCTGGAAGAAATCTGTAAAAGTTATTGCTCCTGCGTTACACCCAAGACATACAACATTGATGGTGAAACTCTTGCAAGTGTGATCCAGGATGGAAAAGCACCTGGAAGAGACTTGATTGTTGGATATTGGTAGAAGAAGCTAACATTCTACTGACCATATCTTATCAATCTGTACCAGCAAGCTTTCATTGGAAACAGTAGCATACCACACTGGCTAGCTCTGGCAGAGATAAAATTGATCCCCAAATGCAGAACCACCCACATGGTAAAAAAACTACCAGCCAATTGCATGTGGGAACTTTATGTTCAAACCTCTTCCTCCAAGACCATTGTGAAACCAATAACATTA
>NC_043000.1:80194259-80304259 GCF_006345805.1 Octopus sinensis
TAAACAGTAAAAAAAAATTATATATAAACAGTTGAAAAATAAATATATAACAGTGAGAGACAGGACAAGGAGAACAAGATAAGAAGGGCTGTTTACGCCAGACGAAAAAAGTAATGCAAACGCTGGATTATAGTGGACGACGAGAGAGAGAGAGAAGAGAGAGAGAGAGAGAGATGTGTGTATATCTGCATATGTATATGTGTGTGCATATTGTCATGCACATGCACACACTCATACACAGAGACACAATCACACTAAATGTCTAGAAAGGCTTGGAATATGAAATTACAGTTGAGGCAGGTACAATTATGGAAGGGTTAATATATTTAAAATATATATTTACCAGATAATTATATAGTTAAGTTTCTTATAACCAGATTTTGGAAGTATAAAGAAAGAGGGAGAGAGACAGACAGATGTATAGACAGAAAAATAGAGAGTGAGAAAGAAAGAGAGAGAGAGACAAACAAACACAAAGAGGGAGAGAGAAAAGGAGAAACATCACATATTTTCTAGCTCTATAATAATGTTATCCTTACAAAACAATGTATAGAAAGGTTGGGAGATATATGCCATGGCACCGCCAATATTTAGCAGAATCAGTAAATAAAAAGAAGGCAAGCAAAAAATAAATAAAAATGTTTCTCTACTGCAGAAAGAAACAAAAAAGAAAAAGGAACATTTTTCAGAAGTGAATTATCTAAAGTAAAAGTTTAAAAAAAATAAAAATATATAAATAAAATGACAACATAAAAACATCACTGAAACAAAAAAAATTCCAGATCAATCAATGTGTGGAAACAGTTGTAAATCTTCCAAATTAAATTACATATTGTAGAGAGTGGTGGAATGAAGTCCACCCCAACCACCATCTCCTTCAGCTATGTTCTGTCAATAAACCATTTGTCTGTCGATGTCAACAATAATCTGTGAAACACAGATACTAACACATACATGGGATAATGCTGTAATTACATTCCCACATCTTCTGAATGAGGAGGTGGGACTGGGGTAGAGGCTGGGGACAAATTTCTTTAGAGTTGGTTCCTATATTTGCAACTGCAACATTGCAGGCTTCTCTTACTCTCCCTCTTGTTCCATGAGTTTTGGATTTCTTTCTGTTTGCTTCACAGGCATTCAAACATATAGATGTCTGAACTAAACATCAGCTACATTAATCTCAGCAAGCTACTAGAAGGACAGTAACTATTTTGAGTACTAGCCCTGATTCTTTTGAATACTATCCCTATTTATAACTGTCTGTACAATGATTTCATCTTTTGCATCCTTTCCAGATAACCGGTCTATCATGGTTTGTATGTATATGTATATGTGTGTGAATGTGGCAGCATATATACCCCATCACTACCTGCCATACATACATAAATACATACATACATACATACATTCATATATATTCTTTCATTCTTTTACTTGTTTCAGTCATTTGACTGTAGCCATGCTGGAGCACTGCCTTTAAGGGTATCTTTTTAGTTGAAGAAATCAACCTCAGGGCTTATTCTTTGTAAGCCTAGTACTTATTCTACCAGTCTCTGTTGCTGAACTGCTAAGTTACAGGGATGTAAGCACACCAACATCGATCGTCAAGTGATGGTGAGGGTACAAACACACACACACACACACACACAAATATACATGACGTGCTTCTTTCAGCTTACATCTACCAAATTCACTCACAAGGCTTTGGTCAGCCTGAAGCTATAGTAGAAGACACTTGTCCATGGTGCCATGTAGAGGAATTGAACCTGGAACCATGCAGTGTGGAAGCAAGCTTCTTGCCACACAGCCATGTGCCTATGTAAATGCATATACTTTACTTTGTATATTTTTTTTATTTGTTTTGCAAAATTTTTGATGTGAATTCATGTTTTGAAGTAAAACTTCCTGTATCTAGTGAGGGTCACTATACCAATAAAAATTAAGATAAATTCACACGCTGGCTCATTATCACTTCTTCATTTTACCAACTAACCAACCAATGGTTTGTTTAATATGTTGACTGAATAATCCTTTGGTTGTTAGTTTTCTCTGTCAGTTTCATCAATGAGGTTACTCTTAAATGTATGTATGTGCCACCCACCCTGCCGTCACCTGTCTCCCATTTCCCTCACCTACCACCACACCACCCTACCTCTCCAATGCACCATTCTCTGAGTCTTTCGGTGACTGCAGTCCGACCCCTCCTCTTCACACATCTTCCCTAACCGACCCCTCCTTCCTTCAAATGAGCCCACAACCTACAAGACCTCCTGGTCCACAGTTTCTTCCCTAACCCAACCTCCCAACCCAGCTTGCTCCCCTGCTCCTGCCCATGCTACCACCCTTGCCCGTACCTTTCCAACACAACCCTCCTCACAGGCACCCATAATCGACTATATCATATCATTGACTCCTTCACCTGTACCTCTAACAATGTCATCTACTGCATCTCCTGCTCTCTCTGTCCTTCTCTATACATCAGTCGCTGTCCTCTATACATTGGGATGCTGCTTGGCTGACCAGTTCATGGAACACCTCTGAGACATCAGACTTGGCAACAACACCCTGGTTTCGCGCAATTTCCACTCTACCGGTCATTCTTTACAACACCTATCTGTGTTCAGATTGTTCTTGCACAGGGGCCATCCGGACTCCCATCTTCGCTGTGAACAGGGATTTATCTGCTCTCTTTGCTCCTTTGAACCACATGGGCTCAACTCTCCTCCCCTCTTCATCTAACCCTCCTCCTCTCTCACCTACTTCCTCCCACCCACCTCTCCTCTCTTGCTCCGATACCTATTTCCTCTCTTCACTCCTACCCACCTTCTCCCTTCATCGTCACCCCCTCCCTCGTTACCCCACCCCTACATCTTCCAACCACACCATTCCTATACATCTCATCCCATCCCACCCCATCCATGCCTCCCCCACACATACACCACAACACCACATCACCACACCACACCACACACCATGACACCACACACTACCACACACACACCACACCGCACACACTAGCACTGACCACTTCCCAGCACCCACACCATCATCCACACACCTACACATGCACACATGCACATGTCAAGGTTACCAGCCCCCTTTCACATGCACATACACACTCCCATATTCACGAGCACCTTCATTTTGGGATCACCACTACTTTATTATCTCCCCTTCTTCCTAGCTCTCCTGTGTGATCCCTCTGTCTGGCATTCACCATGATAGATTGCTAGCCACTAAACCTTTTTTATTTTCTCTCCCTGTATATTTCTGTGTTCCTTTCTGTCGAAGAGCATAGGCTCGAAACGTAAAAGACTTTCTCACTTCCTGAGTGCTAAACTAATACATCTGTTTGTTGTTTACACACCTGTCTTTGTCTTTTGTTTTTTGGTAAATTCTCACTATATATATATATCATCATCACCATCATCATTTAACATCCACTTTCCATGCAGGCATAGGTTACTCGGTTTGGCTCAAACTGGTAAGCCAAAGAGTTGCACCAGGTTCCAGTCTTATTTGGCATGGTTTCTACGAATGGATGCACTTCCAAATGCCAACCACTCTGAGAGTGCTGTTACATGCTACAAGCATAGGTGCCATTTACATGACATCGGTAATGGCCACAACTACCATTTCATAGGTGTCATTTATATGAAACTGGCATGACAAGCACAGCATATTACCAAGGTCTCAGTGACTTGTCATTACCTATGTGAGGCCCAACATTCGAAGATCATGCTCCACCATCTTTTCCATGCTTGCATGTGTGAAACAAAATTTGTTGAGGTGAATTTTTTACAGCTGGATGACTAATCCTCATGTTTCCAAGACATAAATATATATATACATTTAAGAGTGTTTCCATAGAAGATTGGAAATGAACACCACTTGCATAATGGTTACACAACTATTGTGTGATGTAAGACAGTAGTAGACACATACACGTGTGTGTGAGAGTACACATACATATGCACGCACATACACACACACACACACACATACATATATGATGGCTCTCTTTCAGTTTTCATCAATGAAATCCACTCACAAGGCTTTCATTGACCCATGTCTGCAGTAGAAAACATTTGGCAAAACTTGCCACACCGTGGGACTGAACCTGAAACTGTGCAGTTGGGAAGTAAACTTGCTACTATACTGCTATACACACATACACACATGAAAAACCCATGCATAAAAAAACTCACTCACACATGTGCACGAAAAGCTCACATTCATATATATTTATCAATTATCGGATTTTAAATTGCTTTGTTTTCTTCCTTTCTTTTATTACAGCAAACGTACAGAAGTAGACTGTCACTTCTAGCCTTTCACTGTGATTCAAATCACAAGTTTGTAAATATCTTTTTTTGGTAAATTCATTTCCATATATATATATATATGTATATATCTGAAAATTACAATTGCATTTCTATCACATCAATATTTCATTCCTTACAATTGCATCAATACTTCTTTCCTGTATTTATGTTCCTTTGATTATCAGTCTCTTTCTTTCATTATATTTTTCCTTCTTCAGTCATTCTTGTTCTCAATATGTTTTTCTATTACTTCCATCATTAATTTCTTCTTCCATTTTTCATCTCTACTTCACTCATGTCTTTAAATTCTTCACCTTTTGAAATAAAATATTTATCAATTCCTCTTCCCCTTCTCCCTCTCTCTCTAGTATACATATCTATATGTGTGTGTGTATGCATGTATGTATGTGTGTGTGTATATATATATATACATATATATATATATTTCGTTTTTGGATTAAATTATAAGGCACAAAAGAAAATGACTCTCCCCAGACACAACTATATATATATATATATAATATATATATATATATATATATATATATGTATACATACAGGGTGCGATGGGTAAATTGTTGCTATTTTATATTTTTTATTTTGCGCTTGCACATTGTTTGGTTTTGATTCTGTTGACTACACAGTATAGTAGAGTCAGTTGGGCACCGTCTGTAAGAAAAACTGCACCATGTCAAATCACTCTGCCAGAAATTTGGAAATTATATGCTTTACTGCTTGGTATTCACCCTCGAAGTTCCAATATGAACATTTCAGAGTGTTTAGGTCTCAATCTGAGGTCATGTACCAAGAATGATAAGAAATCAGACATCCAGTCAACATCATGGTGTTTGTAGTGATCACTATTGATGGCGACGTAATGCCTTCATTCATCTTCCAACATGGCCTGATAATCAAAACGAAGGCCTACATCAAGTGCTTGGAGGAGGTAGTGCTGCCCTGGGTCAAGAGGGTGGCTGCTGGAAGGCTTTATGTCTGGCAACAGGACTCTGCACCATGCCACACAAGCAAGAGAACCCAGTCATGGCTGTCAGACAATTTCTTTGAGCACATCACCCCTAACATCTGGCCACCTAATTCCCCAGACTGCAACTCCTTTGATTATTATGTGTGGGGTGCAGTTGAGTGGGAAACCAACAAAACACTTTGTAACACCAAAAGTGAAGTGAAAGCAGCATTCACCAACTTAAACAAGGAGACAGTCCAGAAGAGTTGTAGGAGATTCTGAAGTTGTCTGGAGACTGTGATTGAAGCCAAAGGCGATTTTATTGAATAAATATACTTTTTAGTATTTCAAGATATTTTTATGCAATTTTTGTAAATATATCTATTAAAATGAGATGTCAGTGTTATTTTCCTTTTTGCATTATTCATAGAACAATATATTGACCGCACCTTGTACACACACACACACCATTATCATCATCATCATTTAAGATCCATTTTCCATGCTGGCATAGGTTGGATGGTTTGACTGAAGACTGTTAAGCAAATAAGCAGGACCAGGTTTCAGTCTGATTTGGCATGGTTTCTACAGCTAGATGCCTTTCCTGACACCAACCACACCAAGAGTGTAGTGGGTGCTTTTTACATGCCGCCAGCACAGGTGCCGGTAAACACATACACACACAACAAACACTCCCTGATCCAAAACCATTTAGACCAGAGGGTTGCCAGATAACTGAATTTTCTGGATATCTGATCATCAGTTTTTAAATTACCATAACATCATACAAAAGCCATCAAAACTCTGTGTATGCATCAGCATAATTGTTATCATTTCCGGACACAGTAGATATAATAGAAATAGAAAGAAATCAAAGTATAATTTAAGAAGTGTGGCTGTGCGGTAAGAAGTGTACATCCCAACCACATGGTTCCAGGTTCAGTGCCACTGTGTGGCACCATGGACAAGTTTCTTCTATTATAGCCTCAGGCTGCCCAAAGCCTTGTGAGTGGGTTTAGTAGAGGGAAACACACACACACACACATACACACATTAAGGTGATACTCCAGCATGGCCAACAGTCAAATGACTGAAACAAATAAAAGAATATATGGCCGTTTGCCAGCTCTGTCTGGCCCCGTGTCGGTGGCACTTAAAAGCACCATCCGTTCGTGTCCGTTGCCAGCCTTGCCTGGCCCCCGTGCCAGTGACACGTAAAAGCACCGTCCGTTCATGGCCGTTTGCCAGCTCTGTCTGGCCCCGTGTCAGTGGCACATAAAAGCACCATCCGTTCGTGTCCGTTGCCAGCATCGCCTGGCCCCGTGCCGGTGACACGTAAAAGCACCATCCGTTCGTGGCCGTTTGCCAGCTCTGTCTGGCACCTGTGCAGGTGGCACGTAAAAAATACCCACTACACTCATGGAGTGGTTGGTGTTAGGAAGGGCATCCAGCCGTAGAAACACTGCCAGATCTGACTGGGCCTGACAAAGCCTTCCAGCTTCACAGACCCCAGTTGAATCATCCAACCCATGCTAGCATGGAAAGCGGATGCTAAATGATGATGATGATGATATGTATATAATAATAATAATATTAGGGAGTATAACTCCAAACTTACAGGGAAAAATTCAATTTAGTATTAAATCAAATTTCACAATATAAATATATATGTGTAAATTAGAGGAAAACCACTATTATGTAATTCAAACAATGATAGACGTAAACCAAATCATAAAGAAAAAATAAAATATATTATAAAACATATAACTAGATCACAAAAAGTACAAAATAATGAATAAACATTACATTACTTATTATATAATCTCTATTCATTATTTTGTACTTTTTGTGATCTAGATATGTGTTTTGTAATATATTATATTTTTTCTATATGATATGGTTTATTCATTGTTTGAATTACATGTTAGTGGTTTTTCTCTAATTTATATATATATATATATATATATATATATATATCTTTTTCTTTTTCTCTCTTTTTACTTGTTTCAGTCATTTTGACTGTGGCCATACTGGAGTACCGCCTTTAGTCGAGCAAATCGACCCCGGGACTTATTCTTTGTAAGCCCAGTACTTATTCTATCGGTCCCTTTTGCCGAACCGCTAAGTGACGGAGACATAAACACACCAGCATCGGTTGTCAAGCAATGCTAGGGGGACAAACACACACACAAACATACACGCACATACATATATATACATATATACAACGGGCTTCTTTCAGTTTCTGTCTACCAAATCCACTCACAAGGCTTTGGTCGGCCCGAGACTATAGTAGAAGACACTTGCCCAAGGTGCCACGCAGTGGGACTGAACCCGGAACCATGTGGTTGGTAAACAAGCTACTTACCACATGGCCACTCCTGTATATATATATATATATATATATATACACACACACACACATGCATTCACATACACTCACGCACAGAGTTATGTGTGTAGTGTGTTTGTGACTGAGAGTTTTCTTGTTTTGACATCACAGGATATTTGCAAGCAAGTGCCACTGACACACAGGCAGTGTTATCTGTTTCTAGCTTTTCATGGAAACATATCCAGTCAACGAAAATATTACATTATTTTGGAAACAGGAGATGATTGGTACAGGAAGGGCATCCAACCACAGAAAACCAACATCAACAGAATTTAACAGCATGGAAAATGCATGGTAAAATAATGCAGCTGCTGCTGGTTTCATATATATACATATATATATATATATATATATATTATATATATATATATATATATATATATAATATATATATATATATATGTGTGTGTATATATATATATATAATATGTTACATTACTCGATAGTCAAGATAAAACTCTGAGTTTCAGATGCCAAAGTGGGAATCCACGACATCTCTTCGGTTATCTGGCTATGAAAAAATACCGTTATACAAACGGAAATTACTGTGTTATAACTCTGCTTGCCTGCGTACTTATACATCGCTCGCATTTTTCGCCATAAAAATTATATAAAAATACATAAAAAATATATAAAATCTTCTTGGGACATAACATAGAAAGCATGTTCTATCTGTTTTCTTTAGGGGACCAAAAACGGAACAGAAATTTAGTCACATGTGGGCATGATCCGAAAAGTTCTGTCCTTGTGTTTAGACATGTAGTAGGGTCTAAGCTGCTTTTCCAGATAAGCCATCTCTCCATGTCGCATAGACCGCACCTTCCGCTGCCGTTGGTATAGGGCTTACATCTGGCCAAAATCTTCCAATGTATGTTATAATCGACACCTTTGTCTCTTAAAGACCAAATATGATTAGATAATTGTGTCGCTTTTCTTTTGTTCCAATGCCTAAAGCTCAAAGTGTGGTTATTGAATCTGGCCTTGAAGTTACCCTCTGTAAGGCCCACATATTTCTTCGTTGAAACGGTGTCTTTAGTGGTTATAGAGTTTATGGTAGCTTCATGTATGATGGTCTTGGACATGCAAGCTCCATTTAGCAGGCACAATTCTTTATTCCTGCATGAACAGCTGTTTTCTTGTTGTGCTTTTTGTATGTTATGTTTGATTATGTTTTTAAAATTGGTAGTGGAACTAAAACTAATTTTTAAATTAGTAATGTAACATATTATTGTATAGATAAATTTCCTCTATTTACATAATATTGAGGTCTCTTTCTTTCTTTTGTTATCTTACCGTTTTACCAATATATATATATATATATATATTATATAAAAGGGCTTAGTAAAATAAATTACTTTGCCGCATACTGAACTCGTTAGAAATAGCAGCTAAAAAAACTATTTCTAACACTTAAAGAAAACCTCTCTCATATAGTGTTTGTTCAATTCAACTCAAGAAAGTATGAGGGTAGAGACATTAAAAAATCAAATGCAAAGGTTATTTGAGTACGTACGTTCAAGATTAGCCAAAATCGACCTTCTCTCATCAGCTCAGAATGCCCTTGTTTGAATTTGAAAACACTGAAAATGGGAGCATACCCTTTCGGCTTGTTATCGCTTCTGAAGATCTGTTCCAAACTAACAGTGCCAACAAACTCAAATATGCAAGACAAAAATTTCTGCTCTCCCCTTTCCACCAGCGTGGGTTAAAATCAGCAAACACTATGCTTTTTTCGGTAAAATCCGAGACAATTAAGTAGAGAGAGATGAATTATAATTTCAACAATTGAGGGTAAAATTAATTAATTAATTAATCAATTTCACCAAGTATTCAGTATACAAAGGGACCATTTAAGGCAAATTCAAATTATTACATTATATAAAAGGGCTTAGTAAAATAAATTACTTTGCTGCATACTGAACTCGTTAGAAATAGCAGCTAAAAAAACTATTTCTAACACTTAAAGAAAACCTCTCTCATATAGTGTTTGTTCAATTCAACTCAAGAAAGTATGAGGGTAGAGACATTAAAAAATCAAATGCAAAGGTTATTTGAGTACGTACGTTTCAAGATTAGCCAAAATCGACCCTTCTCTCATCAGCTCAGAATGCCCTTTTATATAATGTAATAATTTGAATTTGCCTTAAATGGTCCCTTTGTATACTGAATACTTGGTGAAATTGATTAATTAATTAATTAATTTTACCCTCAATTGTTGAAATTATAATTCATCTCTCTCTACTTAATTGTCTCGGATTTTACCGAAAAAAGCATAGTGTTTGCTGATTTTAACCCACGCTGGTGGAAAGGGGAGAGCAGAAATTTTTGTCTTGCATATTGAGTTTGTTGGCACTGTTAGTTTGGAACAGATCTTCAGAAGCGATAACAAGCCGAAAGGGTATGCTCCCATTTTCAGTGTTTTCAAATTCAAACAAGGGCATTCTGAGCTGATGAGAGAAGGGTCAATTTTGGCTAATCTTGAAACGTACGTACTCAAATAACCTTTGCATTTGATTTTTTAATGTCTCTACCCTCATACTTTCTTGAGTTGAATTGAACAAACACTATATGAGAGAGGTTTTCTTTAAGTGTTAGAAATAGTTTTTTTAGCTGCTATTTCTAACGAGTTCAGTATGCGGCAAAGTAATTTATTTTACTAAGCCCTTTTATATAATGTAATAATTTGAATTTGCCTTAAATGGTCCCTTTGTATACTGAATACTTGGTGAAATTGATTAATTAATTAATTAATTTTACCCTCAATTGTTGAAATATATATATATATATATATATATATATATATATATTATATATATATATATATATATAGAGAGAGAGAGAGATAGATAGATAGATAGACTGACAGACAGACAGACAGATAGATAGATAGATAGATAGATAGATAGATAGATAGATAGATAGATAGATAGATACTGTGTCTGTCAAAAAAATGTATACAAATCTCAAGATAGAAAAATATTTAGAAACATTTTAATACTAATTTTATTCAGACAACATGGGATTAATACAAGTTACCTTTAATTTCTACAGTTACAAAAGGTGCACAAACTGGTGGCTGCTAGTTACCAGACACTTAGTATGGTGAACTGCTGCTTGGGCAACGTTAGTCAAAGTGTTCAGTGGGATTGTTGCACATGCTGTGTCAGTTTCTTCCTGAAGGGCTGTCAGTGTAGCTGGTTTTCTGCAATGCATGACATCCTTTAGGGTATCCCTTAAGTAAAATTCTGCAGTTTTTAAATCATATCTTAGCCAATGTTCTTGCAAATTCTCATCCAGGTAAGCTTATACATCTCAGCAGTAGTGTGATTGTGCACCACCTTGTTGAAAGAAAAATTCCTCGTATCCAAAATGCAAATGTAAGATGGACATGCATAGCATGTCTATGTATATTTCATCAGTAACAGAACGTTCAAGGAAAAATGATCCTATTAAACCTCTCACTAACACTCTACATCAGACATTGACTCCTGGTCAATTGACTACTTTATCTACATAGCAAAAAAAAAAGAAAAGGGCAAAATAGAGATGACTGAATAAAATTTGTTGTGGAATATTTCTACAGATTTTTCTGTCCCTGAAGTGTATATGCATTTTATTGCTGGACTCTGTATATATATATATTTCAATATGTATTCAAAGACCTTATTATAGATTCATTTCAGCTAATTTTATAAATTTTTTTTTTTTTTAATGAGAGCTTGACAATGGCTTTTCCACTGGAAGTCAAGAAGTGTCAGTTCTGATTTCTGGGCGTTCTGAAAAATAAACATCTCACAGGAAAAGCCCAGAGAGGAATTTTTTGTTATTTATGCTCTTTGGAAAGGATCATATTCTGCCATTACAGTGTAAGGGATAAATGTCTGAAGAATAGGGCTGAGGATAGAGTGTAAATGAGAAGGGCTTGATAAGTATGAAGGAGGCAGAAAGTGGGGGTGGGGAGGGTGGTCAACCGTAAAATTCTATGTGGACTTGTAGATACATGTGTATCTCTGCTTACTGACAGGGATCCTTTGACATCACCTCCACTTTATATACAACTGTTTCTGCGTTGTAGAAAATTGTAGTGGGTAGGCCATTACCTGAAACAGAAACAATATGCTCATGCAGCAGCAACACTTAATTGCCAACGCGACACAGAGACCATCATATACTATTAGCAAGAAATTTAGGAAAGACAGTATGTCACATCTTCACATTTTCATAATTATTCTAAGATGAGTGGATGATAATAATATTTTGAGGAATATGATCTCCAACTGAAATGTAGTTTAGATGTGTTATTCTTAAATGCTTTCTTTTACTTTGCAAGCTGCAAGGCTACCCCAAGAGCATTAGTTCTATGAAAAGCACCCTATATACACTAAGTGACTTTATTTGACTTTATCTCTCTCTCTTTCTCTCTTCTCTCTCTCTCTTTTTCTCTCTCTTTCTCCATATATGCTGCCTTCTCAACTTTTATGCATTTCTTCTCTTATTTAATTTTTTAGTTCATGATGATTTGTGGTTTGTGCCTGATGAATATGTTTGAGATAATTTTCAACATAGGAAACTATTAGTAGCACTTAAAACATGTATTGTGCTCTCATCAGATGGAGTACCTCTTTTGTTGATCTTTCTATCACCGAACAATGCATTATATATATATATATATATGTCATATCACCGACTCCTTCACCTGCACTTCTACCAATATCGTCTACTGCATCTCCTGCTCTCTCTGCTCTTCTCTATACATTGGGCAAACAGGATGCCATTTGGCTGACCGGTTCATGGAGCACCTCCGAGACATCCGACTAAACAATGACACCTTGGTCTCACGCCATTTCTGCTCTACCGGTCACTCTTTGCAACAACTGTCTGTGTTCGGATTGTCTTTGCACAAGGGTCAGCTGGACTCCCATTTGCGCCGTGAACAGGGATTAAACTTCTCTCTTTGCTCCTTTGCGCCACATGGGCTCAACTCTCCTCCTCTCTTCATCTAACCCTTCTCCCCTCTCCTCTCTCCCTCTCACACCTACTTCCTCTCACCCACCTCTCCTCTCTTGCTCTGACTCCTACTTCTACTCTTCACTCCTACCCACCTTCTCCCCTCGCCCTCTCCCTTCATTGTAACTCCACCTTCCCTATCCATTCCATCCCACCCCACCACATACCACTACACCATACACCACCATACCACACAATACCACATCACATCACACCACCAAGCACATACTAGCACTGACCACTCCCCAGCCCCACAACATCATCCACACACCTACACATACACACACACGTCAAGGTCACCAGCCCTCTTCCACATGTACATACATGCTCTCTTATACACATGCTCACACACCTTTGTTTTGGGATCACTTTATTATCTCCCCTTCTTCCTAGCTCTCCTGTGTGACCCCTCTGTCTGGCATTCGCCATGATAGATTGCTAGCCACTACACGTTCTTTATTTTCTCTCCTTATTTCTTTTTGTGTTCCTCTCTGTGGAAGACCGTAGGCTCGAAACGTTAAAGACTTTTTCACTTTCCGAGCATTAGACAAATACATTTGTTTGTTGTCTAAACCACCTGTCATCGTTTACTGTTTTTTTTGTGAATTCTCTTTCTCTATATATATACATACATACATACATATATATATATATATACATACATATATATATATATAATATATATATATATATATATATATATATATATAATATATATATATATATATTATATATATATATATATTCGTATGTGTGTATGCAAGTGTATGCTTGTGTCAGCTTACATTTGGGCTTGCTTTCACATGTGTAAACAAAAGACTCATTCAAAGATTGTTGTTTGTTTCCAGTTTTCCACATAACCAAATCCAGGTTGTTTATTGCTCTATAAACTGGGAAATTATTACTTTGTTTGGAAACAAATGACAGTTGGTAGGAGGAAGGATACCAGGCATCTGACTGTGGAAAAATCTGCCTCATCATATTCTTATCTGACCCATGACATAATGGAAATGTGATGATGATGATGGTATTCATCGCTAAATTTGAGATCAATGATCAGAGAATTGATGTTCCTATTCTCAAATATCTTCTCCATTAAAGCATAGAACCTTTGAGTTGAATTAAAGAACACCATTGTCATTATCTACACTGTGCCAAGACATTATTTGTATCCAATGCATATTCTATTCATATCCAGCTATGACTCAGTCAGATTCACCATTGTATTTTTATGGCCAGAAGTGAGATAATCGATGATTGATTGCTTCATTTAGGAACTGTCAAGTTGAGTTGAGCACACACACACACACACACTCATGTACGTATATACAAGACAATGATTACTGTGATGATGGAAGTCCTCAGTGAATTGAGTCTTGCTGGAAAAGATTAAGGAAACTAGTTGAGACATTAGGTTTTAGATCAATCAAATAATTCAGAAATCGCCTTCACATTTATAAATTACACTGTCCTGGCAATTCAGAATGGCAGAATACAGAAAATACTGGAAGAATGTCTTTCAGAATTTAGTTCATCTCCCACTACATTCTCAGGTCAAATGCCATCTGGACTAATAATATTATATACCAGTCATATACGAGACAAGACAATAAAATTTATTAGCTACACTCCCACTCTAACACTGATGGTTGTGCTAATGTGAAAAACTATTATTTTACTATCTAACAATACAGAACTCATTGATTTAGATGAAATCCTAATGATATTGCTTTTGTGTTTGGCTAACTTGGCTTAATGTAAAAAAACACCTGTAATACTATAATGAGCCATAGCTGGGGCCTCAACATTATTGTTGACCTAATATGTAACATATATGTGTGTGTGTCTATGTATGTATCTATATGTGTGTATGTGTGTGTATGTATGTATGTATATATATATATATATATATATATATATATGGGTGTGTGTGATTGTGTATAGAAGAATATATTAATAAAAGGAATTCCAACCTTGTCTGATTTTCACGTTTTATTTACAATCTTATAATGATATATTATAAGATAATATATTATAATTGAATAAAATAAAATGAAATAGTAGAATGTTAAATGTTCATTCTGATTGAACTAGTACTTTCATGCATTGAATTCTGCAATCTTCGGGTTCATGTAGTAGTGGTGACAGTCATGCTTCACAATTTTTGACTGTCAAAAATTGTGAAGCATGACTGTCACCACTACTACATGAACCCGAAGATTGCAGAATTCAATGCATGAAAGTACTAGTTCAATCAGAATGAACATTTAACATTCTACTATTTCAATTTATTTTATTCAATTATAATATATTATCTTATAATATATCATTATAAGATTGTAAATAAAACGTGAAAATCAGACAAGGTTGGAATTCCTTTTATTAATATATATATATATATATATATAATTTAGTTGTGAGGATTCATTAGGACCTAGGCTCGTATATGATTGTATATCTAGTGAACAATTCTGCAGTTGTGTGGCTCTCTATAGTTTGTTCATGTTAAGTCGGATATACAAAATGCTATTTTGAACTGATACTGATTCTATTTGTGATCCTAGTGTTTTGTTAATCACTGCTTTTCAGTATCAACAGCAGCTAAATTAATCTAAGCATGCAGTTACTAAGTGGATACTTGCTACTAATGATGCTCACAGAGGTTAAAATCTAGATCCAGCAATTCCGCCACTGCTATAAACTGTTTTCTTTTGCTATTGGTATATTTCTGTGCTTTTTAGCACTATACATCTAGATTAGAAGCTACCTTGAGGTGAATTCTGCAGTTGTGTGGTTTTCTACAGTACATCTAAGTCAAGTAGGATATGCCAAATGCTATCTTGACTAATACTGCTTTATAGAAGAAAACAATACCCAAATGTGTTGCACAGTCGGATCAAATCTTGAGTACAGGGTTGTGAAGTAAACTTCTTAATCACACAATCATCTCTGCACCAATGGAAGAATAGTTACAGTACTCTCTCTCAATGTCTTCATCTCCATACCCAATTGATTATCTGATACTTTATCACTGTAGTTATCCGTACTACTTTTGGCAACAACAATCCTTGAAATAACACTTCTTATTACTAAATGTCTTTTCTTGTTTTTTCTCCCTATGCTGAGACAGCAAAAAATATCTTCAAATATCTGATCAGATTTCAGTTATTCATGATAAAACATGAAGAACATCTTAAAAAAAAAGAAGAAAGCAAATATTGTAAAGAGGAAAGTAACGAGATATTGTGAGAAAGAACATCAGGAACAAGTTGAATATTGGCAAAGAATAAAGTCTTGCAGTAAAAAATACACATGAAAAAAGGCAAGATTTGTTACTATGCAGACAGCCATTTGTGACTGCTATTTTACATTATGTCATAATTAGAAAAAGGATGTCACTTTAATGTATTTCATATATATTGGATCAGCTTTAATTGAATCATCTCACACACTTTTATGCAATGGCAGCTGTCTGACAAGATTATTACACATTCCTCTTCTTGCCTACTTACTGGTTTCAATCAATGGGCTGTGGCCATGCTGGAGCACTGCCTACAACTGTTTTAGTTTATCATATCGACCCAGTACTTTGTCTGGTGGTTATTTTATCAAGCTCGTTACAATCCAAAAGCACACAAACATATATCTATCTGTCTGGCTTTCTGTTTGCCTATCTACTTAGTTAACTTTATATCTACATACATTTCTCTCTATATCATCATCATCATCATCGTTTAACATCCGCTTTCCATGCTGGTATGGGTTGGATGGTTTGACTGAGAGCTGGTGAGCCAGAATGCTGCATCAGGCTCCAATCTGATCAGGCAAAGTTGCTACAGCTAGATGCCCTTCCTAATGCCAACCACTCTGAGAGTGTAGTGGGTGCTTTTACATGCCACTGGCACAGCAGCCAGTCAGGTGATGCTGGCAACAATCATGCTCGAATGATGCTTTTTACATGCTGTGCTGAGTTTTTTTTTTTGTTATCTGTTCTATACACTTATGGTTCTGTTAATCATTAAGGTTTACATAGGTTAGGGCCTTATTATCATCATACAATAAACCCTGAATATTATATGTATCGAATTCTTGAAATCCCATTGCTTCTGCCATTTGTACAAGGTAACTCTTTATGGAAACTGTTTCATCCACTACCATATGGTCTTCCTTAATTGGGACTCAAGTTTTACCAAAAACCAATGAGTCATTGCATGGTGTAATTTTCCAGAATTATTTGACAGATTAATGTTTATCATCAATTACTGTAAACAACTGATTTTAAGTTTTCTTATAGACCTTGAAAACAGACCTAACTCCCTATAGTAGTGAAGCTGTGTTTGATATGCACATTTAAACTGAAACAAGATCTGAAGTGTGACAGATGTGATGGCCCAGAATAAAACTACTCTTGGGCACAAAATTATTCTTTTCATCATAATGTTTGACAGCAGGTAAAGATATTTAACAAATAACTCAGTAAACAAGTGTAATCTGAGCGTTTTTGTTAGATTTTCATTTAATCTTTTGGAGATTGAGCTTCATTTGGAGTTTCAGGACCAAGGAGACAGAGCCCTTGTCACAAGCCCTACAGAGGGCATGCACTTATTATTCAAAAGAAATTGTAAAAAATAAAGTAATTACTTTGCATATATAAAACTATACATATTCTTGTAGGAAACTGAATGAACTAATACAATCTTCTTTGTCATTCAACTTTTTGCCCGATAGATTGGCCCTGTTGTCTCCTAAGGGTTAAATTTCAAGACAATATTCATTCCACATAGGGTATCAAAATAATAATCAAATAATAGCTAAAGTTTCCTCTTTCTTTTCAATTGCATTAGAAATTCTGATGCATCCAAGATATCATCACTCCTTCTTTTACTCAAATGTTATGGCTACTAAATCTTTCAAACCATTCGTGAGATGTAACAAACATCTGAGTAACTTTCCTAGCTTTATTTTTCAATTTGCTAAAATAATATAATGCTTTTGTTGGATAATGGTTTGATCGGGTGGCAAGTGATACTATGACATACCATCCATCCATCCAAAAACTTAACAGCTCCTGCCAAACCATCCAACCTATGCTAACATAGAAAATAAATGCTAAATGGTGGTGGTCGTCATGATGATGATGAAGGCATGCTGCATCACACCCTTCAATTTTTGTGACTCTGAATAATCAGTAATACATTATTACAAGCTACTATAGCTTTGCTAAGCTATGCATGGAAATAATAGGAACAAGAATGTGTTGGTGTTGTGTTTATTAGGTTTCAATCAGCTACACTAATAAAGGCAAGTACAATCAGCCATTTAAATACCTAGACTCCTTTTTCACCTAGTCAGAAGTCCCTGCTCTGTGGACCAGCTCACTAGCTAGCCCACAGTGAAGTCTCTGTCTACAGCTCATCTGTTACGAGTTTATGGCCAGTGCCCTACACTACCACTGTCTAACATTTGCATGACAAGTTCCTCTTACGAGTCCTCTCCATTTATTGGTGATAACCTGGAATGACACTTCCTGATATCTCTGGTGTAGCATTCATGCAACCTCAGAATGACATCTAAAGGCAGCATAGACCTACTATATTATTGCTCCACCTCTTAAGGCTTTCTATTATCCATCTATCTAAGAATTAAGATGTTCTATGAGAGTAATGAAAGGTGCAATGACAACAAAACTTCCATTACAATCTTACTGGAACTACAAGACCCAGAGCATCATTAGATGTACTAGATCATGTGTGTGTGTTTGTGTGTGTATGTGTGTGTGAGTGTGTGCATGTGAGTGTGTATACCTACACACATATATATGTATATATATGCATGTGTGAGCACGTGTGTGTGCATGTATGTTATACATTTCAATTAAAGACAGAGAGAGATGAGTGGATAGGTGAGTAGTTAAGTAGAAAGAGAGACAGACATACAGACAGAGAGGAAGCAAAAGTGTGATAAATAAGATTTATGATACAAGGCAGGGTGGTAGTTGCGTGGGGTCATGACATAATAGAAAAGAGATCAATTCCAGATGACTATTCTACTATGTTAAGGTGAAGTGGGGGTAACTAGAACAAAAGTTCCATAAAATTGTCTACAGTTTCAAAATAATTATCTCATAAATATTGGTGATTTTGTCTATAGTTGTTATTGTTGTTGTTATTATATTTGCTACTGTAAATATTGCTTAGCTCGTTAATGCAAAGAGAATTAATATGGAGCAGATTAGAAATAATTAGAAGCAATAATATAAAGACATTTATATATCTTTAGCAAGATTGATAATGTTCTTCTTTGATTAATATTTAATCTTTATTTGGTTTATGGCTTTAGTTCCATTATTTTTCTGTGATTGCTTGGAAATATATTATTTAATATATTATTAATAATAAGCTACATCAGTCTTTAGAATTTCTCTTCCCCTCTCTCTAATTACACTCACACACACACACACACACACACACACACACACACACACACACACACACACACACACACACACACACACACACACACTCACACACAAACAGACCACATTGTCAGTGACAGAAGTAACTGTCAAGACTATTTGATTATGTCAGCTGAAAAGTTCATAGTCTGACCAAGATACTCTCATGGAATGTGAACAAATGATGTTTATTTTTCAATATAATCCCCCTTGTGATTCCCACACTTCTTCCATCGGTATTGCAGTGCTTGGATCCTTTTGATGAAAAAGCTTTCATTCTGTTGGCCAAAAAATCACCAGCAGCAATTATGACATTGTCATCACTGATGTTGTTTTCATGTTGGAAATAAGATGATAGTCAGATGGGGTCTTGTTTGTTGTTCTCTCACCTCACCTGTCTCTGCCTTTTATTTTCCATACAATTTTGAACTAATCATCATCATCATCATCATCATTGTTTAACGTCCGTTTTCCATGCTAGCATGGGTTGGACGATTTGACTGAAGACTGGCAAACCAGATGGCTGCACCAGGCTCTAATCTTGATCTGGCAGAGTTTTTACAGCTGAATGCCCTTCCTAACGCCAACCACTCCGAGAGTATAGTGGGTGTTTTTACGTGCCACTGGTACGAGGGTCAGTCGGGCGTTACTAGTAATGGCCACGCTCAAATGGTGTTTTTTTACATGCCACCTGCACAGGAGCCAGTTAAGCAGCACTGGCAATGACCTCGCTCAAATGTTTTTTCACGTGCCAGTAAGGCGACGCTGGTAATGATCATGCTCGAATGGTGGTATTTTACATGCCACCTGCACGGAAGCCAGATAGCCGCTCTGGCAGCGATTATGCTCAGATGGTGCTCTTAGTGCTCCACTAGCACAGATGCCAGTCATCGAATTTGATTTTATATATATATATATATATGGACTGCAGTCATGCTGAGGCACTGCCTTGAAGGGCCTAGTTGAACAAATCTACCCTTGTACTTACGTTACTTACGTTTGTTCTTTTACGTATGGCATGCAGTGACTGGATGCCTCCAACTGATAATTTCCAGAACAATGAAATCATGTGATAGGGACGTTCTGGTGCCCATGACAAACAATTATCATTTGCTACAATCTGTGTGTGCTTTTATGCACCAAGTGCCTATATGAGAGGATCTCTCAAGGCTAATAGTGCAGTATTAGCAAGATATTCATGTTAAGTTGGGTAAACACACACACACACACGCACACTCACACGCACATGCATGAACACACACACACACACATGACAAACTTCTCTCAGCTTCTGTCAACCAAATTCGCTCACAAAGTTTTGGTCAGTCTGAAGTTACAATAGAAGATAGCTGCCTAAGTTTCTATACTGTGGGACTGAACATGAAATAACATGATTATGAAGTGAACTTCTTAATCACACAGCCATGCTTGTACCTATTTATATATATATATATATATATATACTCAACATATGTTAGTAAAATACACTAACCTCAAACACCACACCCACATATGTAACTAATTTCTAATTCAAATACCTCCTTTATAAACTCTAATATATTCATGACATCTTCAGCTGATTAAGGTATCATCATGGTTTCAATACCTGACACAATACCATTTCATTTGATGGTATTACCTGTCTAAAAATAGTTTCAACACTGCTTGAAAATGCACAAACAGAATTGTTAAATGAAACAAAATGAAAATATTAAAAGTTAGAAAGCATATAAAAGATAAATATGAAGCATGTGTAAAGGAAAGATATAATACATGTAAGATATATAAATCCATATATATCTGGATCAAAATCTCAGAACTCACCTAGAAACTACTGAGCCCCAGAACACTATAGCACATTAGCTATGCATAGGAAGAAAAGTCAGAAAATATGGTTGTAACAAAAATAGAGGCAACAAAAAGGGAGGAAGACACAACCTACAAGCTGAAGTGATGAATGCAAAAAAGAAAAAGACATTTCTTAAGAACCAAAGATAATAAGGGTAAAACAAGAGTGATAGAAGGTAGTAGAATCCAAGTCAATAATAAGATATCATATCTACAGTGTGGAGAAGTTGCACTTTTCCATGCTTGTATGAGTTGGACGGAATTTGTTATTTTCTATGACAATGATTTTCTATACCTTTCATTTTGTCAACCATCACCTATTTCCAAGTAAAGTAATATTTGCTTGGCCAGACATTTTTCCACAGAGGATTGGGAATGAAGGATTGAACATGCATGACAGTGATACTCATTTACAACTCTTCTAAGGCAAGGAGACACCAACTCACACACAAACGCATTCTTTATTCTTTTACTTTTTTTCTAATCATTTGACTGCAGCCATGCTGGAGTACCATCTTAAAGGGTTCTTTAGTTAAAGAAATCGACCCCAGGACTTATTCTTTGTAAGCCTAGTACTTATTCTATTGATCTGTTTTGTTGAACCTTTAAATTACAGGGACATAAACACATCAACATCTATTGACAGGCTATGGTGGGAGACAAATACAGACACAAAGACACATTCACATAAATAGATGCATATATATATATGATAGGCTTCTTTCAGTTTCCATCTACCAAATCCACTCACAAGGCTTTGGTCAACCCAAGGCTATAGAAGAAGATACTTGCCTGAGGTGTTGTGTAGTGGGACTGAACCCAGAACATGTGGTTGAGAAACGAGCTTCTTACCACACAACTATTCCTGCTGCTATATATACAAACAATGTGCTTATTTCAGCTTTTCCTCCCAAATGTACTTACATCTAACCAATCTCTCCACCCTAAAGACAGAGTCTGAATTTACAGTAAGGCTTATATGCATACACTACTGGTTGCATATCTTTAACTTTTTGCACACTCCATCTGCCAACTTTACAGCTATTATATAATTCTGAACCCTCAAAAACAGCTGTTGGATCTGAAATATCATGCCCTCTCTCCTTAGTTTTCCGTATCTTTTCTATTCCATGTAAATCTCTTCTGCAAATATATGAATATATACCTATATACTTATACATGAATGCTCATCTGAATCGCGCCAAAATGAAGACATTTGAAAAATACCCCCAAATATAATTTGCAGAACTTTGTACATACTCTCTTTCGGGTGAGTGTTGTGTGTATAGTTCTGGAAATTGTGTTCTGTAAGTGACAGACTATGATGATGAGCTTGCAGATATTTACATTCGTAAATATTAACAAGCGAAACCATTGGTACATAGGTAATCATTTTTTTATTTCGTATATTTTCATTTGACTTGCTCATTTTACATTCTGGTGTTTTGCTGAAATTTTTCTTGAGAACACGCTCTTCATGGTAATGTGACTTGACGTCTATCTTTAGCATATTAGGGGTCCACTTTGGTGGTCATTCCTCTTAATTTTATATGTAATATATATATATATGTATGTATATTCTCTATATCAATTCAAAACATGTTTAGTTATTTGCATCATTATCTGTTTTTCACTATACACACACACACTCACACACATGAGTGAGTGTGTGTGTATGTATGTAATATGAGATTGTGAATTAATGTTGACTTAATAACTCAAATAGTATAAAACAAAATAATTCAAAAATATAAAAATTTCAATGAATATTGTTGATTGAATTTATTGAAGTTTTATCATTGTGCACTTTTAGACTCAGCATTTAGTTTCTGTGTGAAGCCACAAATATACATGGCAAAATTTTTTTCATTATATCTTGTCTATAAACACACTTTTAACATATCTCAGAGGAAATTCTAGAGCCAAATGACCTGGCAATGTTCAACTGACAGTTTATCTGATATCTATTTTGTAGGATGGAGAAGGGAAAAAGCTAAATGTTTGTTTGCCAAGACATGTCATCTGATGCTCAGACCTCATTATTCAGACATAATACATACACAAAAAAAATACAAAAAAAACCCAAAAATGACAAGCTTCAGTCTTAGAATTTGCTGTTATCCATATCATTTGAATATATTAGATGAAGGAATTGGTGGAGAGGCAGTGTTAGAATAAATGCCTTTTGTTGATATTTAGTGATGTTGCCTCATGTTTCAAGTTCAAATCTTGCTATGTTTCTCTTTGTCTTTCATTTTTGTGGGATTGAAAAAAAAAAAGTACCGGTGATATATATTCATTAATACTAGCTGGACCTGTGAAAACTTCAGGGAAAACAAAAATTGTAAGCATCTGTAAATAGTGACTTTGTTTAATAACCAGTGAATAATTATGTATAAGCAGGACTCTGGGAAATTCTACGAAATACAAAACATGTAAGCATCTTTAAAAGTAGCATCAAATTATAGTGTAAAAAAGTAAAATATCCAATATTGGCTGAGGACCCAGTATACAGAATGCGGTAATTAATTATATTGTAGGAAAGTAAATGTAACATCCAATATTTGCTGTAGTTATGTATCTGTCTACTCTGAAAATACTGATAAACATTTAAAAACACAAAACAAACGCCACCTTCTTTTCAGTCACCACTCACTCTCTCACTCTTTCTCTGTCTCTTTCATTCTGTCACTCATTTCAACTTTATCTCCTCTAATTAACACTTTTTATTTCTCTTTTTCTTTTTGACTCTCCCTTCGACTGCAGAAAAGTAACAGTAACATCCATAGCTATTTCCTGAGAGAGAGACAGACAAATGAAGAGAAAGAGTGTGTGCATTAGAGAGAGAAAGAGGCAAACAGACAGAATAACTGTCAGACAGATAGATAGATAAGCAACATTTCTTTTTTGCAATTTCCATATTTTCGATGGCTTTACCATATGTCGTCAAAATTTAAAAGTTTTCCAGTGTTTTCTGTATGAGAATGGTTCCATTCTCTTTCACTATTATTTTCTATCCTCTCCCTTCCTTTACTCAATCTAACTCTCTAAATCTCTCTCTTTTCCACTTCCTCCTCTATGTCTCCTTGCCTCCATCCTCCTGCATTTAATGCATTATATTTTTTATTTCTTTATTGCCCATAAGGGGCTAAGCATAGAGGGGACGAACAAGAACAGCAAAAGGGATTGAGTCAATTACATCGACCCCAGTGTGTAATTGGTACTTAATTTATCGACCCCAAAAGGATGAAAAGTAAAGACAACCTCTGTGGAATTTGAACTCAGAATGTAATTACAGACGAAATATCGCTAAGCATTTTGCCTGGCGTGCTAATGTTTCTGCCAACTTGCCACCTTTTGCATTATATTTCTCTTACCTCTCATTGCTCTCATTCTCCTCTCTCTCTTTCTCACTCCTTGTTACTTCTTCCTCTCTGCCACTTCGCCTCTCACTTCAACTTTATTTCCTTTGCTTCTGTCCCTCCCCTCTCTTTCGTTTTGCCACTCACTTCAACTATACCTCCTCTGCTTTACACCATTTACTTCTCTTTTACTTCTACCTCTCCCTTCAACCTTTTACCTCTTCCTTTGAAGTAAGTGTGACACACACCACAGGTACATACAAAAACAAAAAGTTAGCATATTAATATTATTGATATTTTAAATTAAATAGTAAATAGTACTAAAATTCTTCAAGATGGTGCTCCAGTATGGCTGCAGTCTAATGAGTGAAACAACTAAAACAATTGGAAGATACAAAGTAAACAAAAGCAACTTTAGTTGTAGGTTTCCAATAAGCCAATCACTGGTTTGCTTACATTCTTGAAGACAATAGTCACAAGGAAGTATCTGTAGCTTGCTACAGAGCAAATAGCAAGAGAGACTTCATTTGAAAAGTGCTGGTCTTTCAGTTTTTACAACAATGTTTATATTCTTTGCCTATATACTCATATACAATTACATATAAATATACATGCAAATACACTTACAAACCAACATACATAGATACATTTGTATATACATGCATGCACACATGCATACATACATTCCAGTATGCATACATGCATACATAAATACATACATACGTTGCATACATGCATACATACTTATGTATATGAATACCAGTATGCATACATATATACATATCTTACCTCTAAAGTAAGATTAGAAGTTTAGAGCTAATTAAAAGTGTAAACTAATCTGAGTCAAATTCTTTTGTGTAATTTTGATAAAATTAATTAACTACTTGTTAACTACAGAGTTTTTTTTTAGATTTAGGACGGGTATATTTTCTTTGATGTCTTCCAGTACTTTAAACTGTTTCTGTCTGTTCTGTTCATAGAAACATAAAACCTGAACATTTTGTTTTCTGTTCTCAGAGATGTTACATTTGAAATGTTCTTTAAAACTATACAAATAAATTAGTAAATAATACAATAAATAAAATATAAATATATAGATAAAAAAATGATAAAAATGTAGATGCTATCATTATTTTATATCTGTTTAATACTTTTATCCTCAAAAGAATTTTATATATCGTTTGTTAGTGATAAGGCATTTTGTTAATTTATTTTATTGATATCTACTACCTGTCTTTAGTATTTATTTGTATGTTCCTGGCAGTATGTATGTATATAAGTTTGTATGTATGTATGTATGCATGTATGTATGCATGCATGTATGCATATATGTATGTATATATATATATGTACTTATGTATATATGTACGAATGTATGTATACACACGCATACTCATATATATATAGTAGACAGACAGACAGACAGATAGATAGATAGATAAAGATGGACAGATGGATGGATAAACAGATAGATAGTTAGATAGGTAGATAGGTAGATTGATAGATGTGTGTGTGTGTGTGTGTGTGTGTATTACAGTGGTGAATTAGAAGAATTATTAGCATGTCAGAACACCCCGTGGCCCTTTGCATTCTGACAGTAACAACTGAAACTACACTGGTGCCTTTCCCGTGTGCATCATTGGTGGTGGTCATGTTAAGAAGTGATATTGGTATTCATCGCAAATGATGTTCTTCCATAAAAAAACTTTTCAGCTGCATTTCCAGATATGAAACATACAGAGACCTTGGACTTATTTATATATCTCAAACCTCTGTTGTATTTGTATATAAAGCTTTGAGACAATATGTTTATGGATAATTTTGTATATAAATTTGATAAACATACATATAGGTACAAGTCTCAGCCGCATGATTCTGGATTCAGTCCCACAACTATAGCCTTGGGCTGATGAGGCCTTGTGAATGGATTTTGTAGATGGAAACTGAAAGAAGCCTGTTGTATATGTGTGTGTATATGTGTGTTTGTGTACGTGTTTGTGCATGTGTGTGCATGCATGCACGCATGTGTGTGTATGTGTGTTTGCTTGTGTCTCTGTTTTCCAACATTGCTTGACAGCTGTTTGAGTCCTCATAACTTAGAGGTTCAGCAAAAGAGACCGACAATATAAGAGCTAGCATGACCACAGTCAAATGCCTGAAACATGTAAATATTAAAGACACATTTAGCCAGAATGAATCAAAGAACAATGCAACTAGTTTTGCCTGGTTATTGCTAGCTCATCAGGAGTGTGAGAAAAGAGTTATATATGAACACTGCTTTAAACTACAAGTGCTACATTTAATTATTTGTAGTGGTGGGAGACACACACACACATGATTGGCTTCTTTCAGTTTCCATCTACCAAATCCATTCACAAGCCTTTGGTTGACTTGAGGGTAAAATTGAAGACGCTTGCCCAATGTGCCATGCAGTGTAACTGAACCCAGAACCATGTGGTTGGAAAGCAAGCTTCTTACCACACATGCACATGTGTGTATATACACATGCACATATATTTGTATGCAAACATTCACACACACACCCACACACAAACACGCACACACACACACACACACACACACACATATAATTAGATGAAGGTAGTTATGGCTGCTCTATGGGGTTACACAGAGTCTCACGTCCATAAAGCACTTAGCTTTACAGCATCTCTTCAGACCCTAACAGAGAGGGAACTTTACTGATTTACTGACTATATATATATAGGAAAGGTAGAAGTTGACAATGCACTGAGAATAGTTAAAATATCTTTTATTAATATATTTAAAGCTTTAACCGGTTTCACAGTTTACAATGAATTTTGAAAATCAGTGTAAATTGTTAAACCATTTAAGCTTTAAATATATTAAAAAATATTTTAACTATTCTCAGTGCATTGTCAACATCTATGTTTCCTATATTCTACTCATGTGGGATAAAATAACTTTGTTTTCTATATATATATATATATATATATATATATATATATATATATATATAATATATATATATATATATATATATATATATATATATATATATATTTATATATATTTATATATATATAAATTCGCTTCCTTCATTTTCCAGGCAAGTAGCATCGGTCAAATCTGTGATGTCCTGTGTAGTCCATGGTTTACGCACACGTCGGGAGAGTGCCACTCTTGTACATGAACACTCCAGTCGATCTCACTTAGTTGTAACATTGTTGATTACTACTAACGACACCACACGTGCTTGGCATACAGATCCTGCAACATCTGATTGGTCGAGTTCAGCAATCAGCTGTAAGTATACATGTAATCCAGTTTATAGTCAACACTGATTTATTGTTTCACCCCCTCTCCCCACTAACCACACGGAACGATAAAAATCCGCTTATCCTATCATATCATCATAAAACCTAAATATTACTTCAATATGTCTTGCTTCAGTAAGTTCTTATTCAACCGGAACCAAAAATCCAATCTGTTTTGAAAAGTCTATCAGTGCTGCTAGGGAATCTTATGTATTTTGATGTTTACACAAATTCAACCTTGACCAAAAGCATTTTTGCAATAATATTTACATCATCACATGTTCCACTTAATATAAGAGTATTTCTTTTATTAATAGCACATTGCTTGGATAACCTTGTTTGCCATTCACCAATTTACAACTATGTTTTTATGTTTATTCATCTGTCTATCTATTGCTCTCTTTCTATTTCTCTGTGTATATATACTTATATTCTTTTATTTGTTTCAATTATTTGACTGGAGCACCACCTTTACATATACATACATACATACATACATACATACATACATATATATATATATATATATATCTATATATATATATATATATATATATATATACAAACATATATATATATATATACACATACATACATATATATATATATATATATACAAACATATATATATATATATACACATACATACATATATATATATATATATATGTATACACACATGCACACACACAGACATATGTATATATATGTATGTACACACACACACACACACACACACACACTCATGCACACAGAGACATATATATAAATGTGTGAGTTTGTAAATAGGTACATACATATGCATGTCCATGTAGCAGTCTGTGAATATACAGTCATATATATATATATATATATATATATATATATGGAGAGAGATAAAGAGAGAGTCAGAGTGATATAGATAGTTATGGACATATGTAAACTGGTGAATACCAAACAGGATTAGCTAATCACATGACAGTTGGAATAAGTGTCTTCATTCCTAGCCCTGGGTCCAACAATTCTTATGGATAGAATGTTTGTAAGCCTATCTATCTATCTATCTATCTATCTATCTATCTATCTATCTATCTATCTATCTATCTATCTATCTATCTATCTATCTATCTATCTATCTATCTATCTATCTATCTATCTATCTATCTATCTATCAATTTATCAATCTATCCAGCCATTTCTTTATATAGGCACAGGTGTGGTTGTGTGGCAAGAAGCTTGCTTCCTAATTACATGGTTTTGGGTTCAGTCCTACTGTGTGACATGTTGGGAAAGTGTCTTCTAATATAACCTCAGGATGACCAAAGGCTTGTGAGTGAAACTGAAAAAAGTCCATCATATATATATATATATATATAATATATATATATATATATATTATATATATATGTATATGTATATATATATATATAAGTATATATATGTGTGTGTGTATATATATATATATATATATATATATATATATATATATATAAAATAATATGTTACATTTACTCAATAGTCAAGATAAAACTCTGAGTTTCTTTTGTTATCTTACCGTTTTTACCAATATATATATGTATATGTATATGTATATCTATATATAACATTAATCATGATAGGGAGAATGGAGATTTTTCACATCCATAAATTTTATTTTAACAGTTATTTACAGCACATTCTCCAGAGAAAATAACTGTTAAATAAAATTTATGGATGTGAAAAATCTCCATTCTCTTTATGATTATTAATGTTATTAATTACTCTACGGAACATATGCAATCTTGAACAAGACACACAGAATTACCCTAGAGAAGTTACCAGTGCTTGACAACTCGTTGTTAGCTCATATATTATATATGAACCGATGTGGTTAGCCAGCATCTGAAACTGCGTTGAGAGAAAACATGGTACCCACCACAATAATATATCACCTTTAACCTATTTTTGAAGTGTGTATGTGTGTGTGTGTATGTGTGCTTGACAACCAGTGTTGGTGTGTTTACTTACCCATAGCTTAGCAGTTTGGCAAAAGAGACTGATGGAATAAGTACCAGGCCTTGCAAAACATAATAAGTATTGGGGTCGATTCATTCAGCTAAAACTTCTTCAAGGCAGTGCCCCAGCATGACCACAGTCTAATGACTGAAAGAAAGAAAAAGAAATGAAAAGATAAAAAAGATGTACATACATACACATAATGTTTCTCTCTGCCCTCCCCCACCACCAGCGACTGCATCATATTTACTACTTCTGTTACTCACTGGGGAGACAGAGGGATGTGGAAGACTGCATCTCTCTATCTCCCCAGTTCATAGTTTTATATCATTCACCCTTCAATCCTACCTGTTTTTAGCAGTCAGTCTCCAACCCCTCATTCACTTTTCCAATCTTGCAAACCACTCACCCATCCACTTCTACTCACTTTGTGCCTTTTAGGGCCCACCAAGACACCTTATTTTCATTGTCTATCTCTTGCAATTTCTACTGACCTTTTTCCCTTTCTCTTTTTTTCCTCCTCCTTTTCCCTCTACTAAATGCGAGGAGCTATGCAGATCCCTCAGAAAGAACCTGTTCTTCCTCCTTCTCTCATAATTTCTTTGTCCCTAGCATGGAGACGACCACACACCAATTCCCCCAGTGCTCACAGTCTCATGAACCACATGGTGAACTCAGTAGTGTAGGTGGCACAAAAAAAAAAAACACCTAGGCTACACCATAAATTGGTTGCCATTAGGAAGGGTATCTAGCTATAAAAACTATGCCAAGTTAGACACTGGAACTGCATGCATTCCTTGGAGACATTCAGATTTTGTCAAACTGTCCACCAATGCCAGCAAGGAACATGGATGTTAAATGACGATCTCTATATATTACGGATGATTATGGTCACTGTCAGTATGTATGCATACAATTATGTGCTTTGACTGCAGCATTAGAGCACTTTAGCTCTTATTTCTAGCATTGTTATGTTCTGACACCCTCAGTCATATTTCATGACAATTATAGTTTTCCTTTTTGGTAACACTTTGCTAAACCCCTGCCTGCATTAGTTATTTGTATACACATTAACGATTCGTTAAATCATCCATAGATTTCTATGATGTGGTAACATATACTGATGACAGTTTTGTCCAAAATCAGCCAAGTTGAGCCGACCCTACTGGTGTAAAGTTGAAACTGTCTAGTTAGTATAGGGATATTTCGACTGCTGCTTTCAGGCAATTATGATCGATGTCAGTATGTATGTATACTGTTACGTGTTTTGACTGCAGCATTAGGGCACTTTAGCTCTGATTTCTGGCATTGTAGATGTTCAAACACCCTCAGTTATATTTAATGACAATTATAGTTTTCCTTTTTGGCAACATATTGCTAAACTGCTGTCTACGTTAATTATTTTTACATGTGTGTGTGTGTGTGTGTACACTGAACAGCAAAAAGAAACACGAGACATGTGTGACTGTGAAATATGTTTTAATTTCATGTCAGAGATAAATTTTGATAAATCTGATAAAGTCAATTTCTTGAATGCACTTTAACCACAGTTTATGGGTTGTTGCCATGTGTTCTGGTAGTGGGTGGATCCAGCACATCGAGACTGAAGGGCGTAACATGTTCAATACTGTGTATACCCTCCCTGGGTGTTTGAAACAGCCATACACTATCGGTATACGGAGTGCATGAGGCAGTTTGCAAAAACCATTGACACTTGTGCCCACACCCTGAGGAAAGCTGCCTCCAGTTCCTCATGAGTTGTTAACCTTGGTATCACCTGGCTCAGCCATCTCTGGATTTCATCCTGCAGATGTTCAGTTGGGTTTAAATCTGGGCTGAGAGCCAGTCATGGCATGGTTCTGATGTTGTGCTGATGCAGGAAGTCCATGGTGATCCTGGACATGTGGGAGGGAGAATTGTCCTGCTGAAACATGTGGCTATCATCATCATCGTTCGACCATGGTCGAGACAATGGAATTTACCATGCTACGCCAGACTTCACGGTCCATCATGGCATTACGGAGGTCCTGTTGCTGGATGCCTGTATCCCTGGAGATTACATCAGGGTAGGAGAGTGTGCGCCCTCTGGTATTGCGAGTAGATGGCTTCCAGAGGAGAAGAGTAGAAATTGTCTCGTTTTCAGCTCTACAACAATGTCCAGCAAACTGGACTCTCCTACCTTTCACAAGAGATGACACAGGTGGTAGTTTCCCATATATTTGCATTTTGGTTGGATGACACTTCCACGAGAGATTTTGAGCTCCCATAAGGAGGCGAGTGTAGGTTCCATCCAACTGCCTCTCAAGCTTCTTTGATAACGTCCAGGTTTCTGAGCCATATAGTAGAATTGGTTCGACTGTGGCTTTGAAGATTTCAAGTTTGAAGTCTCTACTTAGATTTGATGTGGCTATGGTGATGCACAAGGAAGGGCATGATGTGAGGTCTTAGGATCTGGTCAATGTAGCACTGCACTGTGATGCCATTCCCTTTGCCTGCACCAATATTTTGGAACACATGGGACCCAATTCTCTGATTCAGGCCTATATCACCCCAAACCATGATGCTTTGACCACCCCATGTGTCTCTCTCCATGACACATGCATCTCTGTAGTGTTCACCCCTCCTATGCCACACCCTAATTCTGCCTGCATCTGAGGTGGAAATGCAGTACTGGCTCTCGTCAGATCTGCATTGTTGATGCTGCCAATATCGGTGCTGTGTAGCCCACTGAAGTTGGGCCTGATAGTGGTGGGTGATGAGGACAGGCCTTTGAGCAGAACAATGGCAATGCAGGTTGCTAGTGGCTGGGCAACGTTGTACTGTGTCGTTGCTGATGAGTTGCTGTCCAGTGCCTATGGTCTTGCAAGCTGTCACACTGGCTGGTCTGAAGTGATCATGGAGGTGTTGCAGGTGGATAAAGTGGTCCTACCTGGGCATGGTCACCCAGAGGGGCCCTCTGCGGGCATGGTCTGCAGTGCTGTTGGTATTGTTGTAGCACTGTTGCAAGCAATAGGTGGTGCTGATATGGACATTGTATGCTTTTGCAACAACCAGGGCACACTGCTCTGCTTGCAATCAGCCAATAGCTTGTTCTCTCTGCATTGTTGACAATTGGTTAATACCTGAAGCATCCAAATTATGTATGCTAGGAACATGGTTCAAGTTGATTTTTATACTCATAACCTCCGTGAGATGCATGTGCATGTTGGTTTCTATGACAATTGTTTGTGACTACCACCTACGGCATTCAACACAGCTGTATTTTGGTGTCTCAATTCAAATAAATTTTAAAGGTTACCTGCAATTTGGGTCTCGTCCATAAACCAGCATGTCTTAGAATATTTATACTTACATACTTGAAATAACTTTTCAGAATTTACCATATAAAAATGACATTTGAAAATATTGCGTTTCTTTTGCAATTCAGAATATATATATGTGTGTGTGTATATATATATATATATATATATATACAAAGTATTTATTTTTATAAATATAATTATAAAAGTAGTTTTAGAGCCATTTGGCATCTTCTAGCATGTCGCATTACTTGGTAGTTGCCCTTATAATTTTATAATTGCATTTATAAAATTAAATACTTTGTATTAATTTTTACTTCAATCGGTATTTTACATGCTAGCTACTTGATACACACACACACACACATATATATATATATATTTTTTTTTGTCAAGCGTCTTATTATTTTCTATGACTTTGTTTTAATTTGCAGCAAATTTACCCCTGAGTAAAGAAAGGGGTAGAACCACCCCACCAAATGTTTCTTCACCCAACCCCAGTGTTATTAAAACTAAACTGCAGCTTGTAGATTTGGCTGGAAGTGAATGTGTTGGTGAGTAGAACAATGTATTTTTGAAATCATCATCATCATCATCATCATCATCATCATCATCAGTATTATTACTATTGTTATACTTTCAATTGGAAGGCTAGAACATAGGTGGAAGCTTGACAGGTATATCAAAACTACTGTTTTCATTGATATTATTATTTAAAAGGGAGCATAAGACTATAATCTTTGCCCCCAGAAAAAGAACTGAATAATATTTGGGCCTTGTGCCCAAATATAAGTATTTGAAATTGTTATTTGTGAAATATTTACCCATTCGCAAGCGTGGAGAGGCATTACTTTCTAATGCAAAATAAACCAGTTTGTGATAGCAGGAAACGTCATGAAAATATAATTTTCACTGACACAAGTAACAATTATGAGGACAAAACTGATAATGAATCCAAACGAACCACAGGCTCTATGGACAGCAATAAAATTAACCACAAAGACCAAAGAAGTATTATGACAGAGAAAAATGACACAATGGAGTACACACACTCACTCAATAGTCGTATAGACAACACACATGTAACTGCCAACTCCCCAAACAGAAATAATGTGGAAAATACCATGATAACTGATATCAACACAGACAACATCAGCTACAGCAACATGGAGTAGGGAAGCTTAACAGAAAACAATAACCAAATGAATAACAACAAAAACATCGAGAATACAACCAATACCAACGTCAACACAAGCAACGGAGGGGAGGGGTGTATTTAGAAGTAACAATAGCTATGACAACGTGAATGATCCCATCACCACCCTCAACAGTGATAGCAGAACAAGTACTTTTGCAGCAGCAGCTGTGAAATGCCAACAAAAGTACTATGAGATGTTAGCCATGGCCCACAAACTCATAAAAAGAGATAAAAACCTGGGCAAACCTTGCAATCTCAATTGAAGTGGAGGCAGAAATTGAGAAGAGGACAGTAAAGTATAAGTGCATCTAGGTGCAGTCTTGAAGAGCAGAACCCTTCCACCTTCATAAGGAGATGGCATTGAGATCAGTCTGAGAGATGTCGGATCTTTTCCTTTTGAACAGCACTTTGTAATATAATTTCTAGTCAACTAAACACTTTTAAACTTCGTATACTGGTAGAATCATCATCATCATCATCATCATCGTTTAACGTCCGCTTTCCATGCTAGCATGGGTTGGACGGTTCAACTGGGGTCTGGCAAGCCCAAAGGCTGCACCAGGCCAGTCAGATCTGGCAGTGTTTCTACAGCTGGATGCCCTTCCTAACGCCAACCACTCCGAGAGTGTAGTGGGTGATTTTATGTGCCACCGACACAGGTGCCAGACAAGGCTGGCAGACGGCCACGCTCGGATGGTGTTTTTAATGTGCCACCGACACAGGTGCCAGACGAGGCTGGCAAACGGCCACGCTCGGATGGTGTTTTTTATGTGCCACCGACACAGGTGCCAGACGAGGCTGGCAGACGGCCACGATCGGATGGTGTTTTTTATGTGCCACCGACACAGGTGCCAGACGAGGATGGCGAACGGCCACGATCGGATGGTGTTTGTTACGTGCCCACAGCACGGAGGCCAGTCGATGCGGTACTGGCTACGGCCACGTTCGGATGGCTTTCTTATGTGCCACCGGCACTGGTACCACAAGGATACAAATTCCATTGAATTTGTATTCATACAGCACAGAATGTTGTTTACCTAAATGGACTCCAGCGATTGGTTAAAATTGCTGGAATGCTCGAAATTTCAGACGAAATATCTTACAAACTATAGAATTTTCTCGATAAAGCCAAGAAAAAATGATGTTTTATAAACACAGTCTACCAGTATACGAAATTTAAAAGTGTTTAGTTAACTAGAAATTGTGTTGAAAGGTGCCGTTCAAAAGGAAAAGATCCGAGATGTCAAATTCAGTCAAAGAGCCCAAAGTTTTGGTAATAATCTCAGTCCTTAAAACTGACCAGCTTATAATGTACCCATCCTACATGGGAAGAGAACAATAAAAGTTTGAATCCCCGGAATAAGACCAAGTATCAACAAACAAAACAAACATGCAGAAAAAGATAAACAGACAAACACGAATTCACTTCCACAGAGAGAGGACGACTTCCAGAAATCCCTGGCCTTGCAGAGTTACCAGGGCCTCTGCCGGTTCATGATAAGCCCAACAGGCATAGGTGTGCAAGTCAGAGAGGCTTGTCTGAGATGCACATGGAGTGATGAAACCGTTCTGCATGCTCTTGTACAGTGTTCACACAGTGTCCGACTTGTGGAGCTTCGTGGAACAGTTATTGTCTCGTGTAGGACAGATCCAGCTATCATCCGAGTCCATCATGAAGATTGCCCCACCTCCTTCCTTTGGCCAGGAAGGACAGGCAGTTTTTGTCTGTCTGGTAGCTATGGTGAAAGAGGTTGTGTGGTGGACGCAATTGAAAGAGTTGAAGACGAATACCTTCCTCTTTGGCCAAGGCCTCATTAACTTTTTCAGCTTGCACCTGAAAAGGAAAGTGAGGCAGGAGGGGGAGGTGCTATCACCCAATAAGTTTGTTGAAAGGTGGGTGAATGTGGCAAGAATGGCTCATATGA
Organism: Octopus sinensis; assembly: GCF_006345805.1. Lineage (NCBI taxonomy): Eukaryota > Metazoa > Mollusca > Cephalopoda > Octopoda > Octopodidae > Octopus > Octopus sinensis. Next base: position 80,230,304 of record NC_043000.1, read on the forward strand.
GACTCTAAGTATCTGTCTGTAAGCTGGATGGAATATAGAGGAGAGAGGTGTCTGCCTGAGGTGCCTTTGGTGTTAGGGGGTCCAAAGTGTGTGAGGCTTCTTTGGTCACTTCTTGGTTGAACTCTCCGCCATCGAGGAAGTACATTTCCCTCACCAATATCCTTGTTAATTGTTGTGTTTGTGTTTTTTTTTGCTGTTTATACATTTACTCCCACTGTCCATCATCTGTGTATCGTCCTTTGTTTTGTGTTTGGACCTGGTGTCCAATAAAGAAAGTATTATTATCATTATCATTATTATTATTATTATTGAGTGAGAGAATAGAGCATGCCATCAAAGTGATCTTGGGGTACAAATATACAAAGCCCAAAATACCCAACATGACTACTTGTCTGATGAGGGTGCACCAAGCACATGCATCACAATCATATGTGTGCAACATGATAACTACATATCAAGAGTAACACACTCAGCAAAATACTTAGTAGCAGCATTTCAGCCATCTTTATGTCCTGAGTTCAAATTCCACCATGGTCAATATTACCTTTCATTCTTTTAGGGGTTGATAAAATAAGTACCAGTTGAACACTGGAGTTGATATAATCAACTTATGCCCACCCCAAAACTGCTGGCCTTGTGCCAAAATTTAAAAGCAATATGTTACAAATCATTATTATTAAAGAAGTTATTAAAAGTGATTATGAAAAATAATGATAATAATTGATGTTAATTGTTGTGGACAAGCAAAATCAGTAGAGCTTTATATATAATGCATTGTGGTATTTAGTTACATCCCTTTACATTCTGAGTCCATCTGTCCATTAAATATGATTCTCTTAACTCCCTTGAGTCAGGCATCATTATTAAATGGATGATTCAATTCATAGAACATCGGGTTGAATACCTAACATTATTTAGTTTCATATGTTGATGTTTTGTGTTCAAATCCCACTAGTTAAACTATCAGAAAATCAACATGGTTTATATAAGTTGATAAGAGGGAATGATAAGCAACAGACACATGAACCTGTTCCATCAGTTTAAAAACTAATTACTATTATTACTATTAAAGTTAGTGGACCAAACAATCAGTAAACCAGTGGATAAAATTGCTTTGTGGTGTTTAGTTAAATCCCTTTACATTTTGAGTTCAAATCCTGTAAGTAGTCTTGTTGCATTTTTCCTTTCTTTGTTTCATTCACCTTCATGTTTATAATCAAATCTTGTTGCATTTATGTTTTCTTTGTAACGTTCCTACATTTACTCCCAGATATAAGTTTTCAATATCTTTACAAAAGAAATTTCATATCATTCTATTTCTACCATTTTTGAAACAAAAATCAAAGACACATTTCTTACATGCCACAATGATTTTCAATTCAGTTCTTTAGTCCCAATGTAATTCTTCAGTATCATACCTTACTATCTTTCTGAACAAAAGTATTGCAGCCTCTGCCATTATTGCTATGACAATTATGAAGACGCTATTGTCAGTTTTGATCATACAAAATTATCTAAGCTTCCTGTGAAAGAATTTCCGATCATGCTGTGTGTTAAGTTTTCATGAGACAAGATCTTTATCATCTGTGTTTCTTATGGCCAATGGAAGTTTTTGTCATTGATCTTAAAATGCAGTAACTGGACAGATAAATGAGTATATCAGAATGTGTGTGTGTGTGTGTGTAAGATGTAAAACACACACACACTCTCTCACACACATGTACATTGATCTTTCCCCTTTCCCTCTCCCTCCCCACACTGGACCACCAAATTATCTTTTCTAATGCACTATGCTTACCTCTCTTTCTCTTATTCCCCAGCAGCCTACATTATCACTTGTCATTTCACTCTTGTCTTCCCCATGTCACCTGCATCATCCTTACCATCCTGTTGCTGCTCTCTCTCCCTCTCTATCTGTCTATCTATCTACCTATCTATCTATCTATCTATCTATCTATCTATCTATCTATCTATCTATCTATCTATCTATCTATCTATCTATCTATCTATCTATCTATCTATCTATCTTACTCCTTCACTCTCTCTTCTTTTAAACCTCTATCCATTGTTTTCTACATCTACCCCTACCCAATCTTTACAGATGTTGCCCACTTCCCCTCTCCAATTTCTCTTATCTCTTGCCAATCTCTCATATAATCTTGCAAAATCCCCACTAACTCACACTCCTAGTTTTTCTGTCCTCACTCACTTCAGCTCAACTCATACCTTGAAGTCCCAACTGGACACCTCATCACCCATATTTTTTCCTTCACAGCTCCTCAATGTGAGTTGCCATGAAAAGAAAAATTGGGGTAATGAGGTATCCAGGTAGCAATGGGAGCTCCTCTACAATAAACATATGCTCCCTCCCACCTGCTTCTCACACATCTTAATTCTCATCTGCTAGCATATAGCTCCCCATCCTTGGGTTTCATAGTCATGTGAGCTGCTTGATGACCTCACTAGCATTGGTGACCCAACAAAAGCACCCCCTGTAAGTAGTGGCTATTAGGAAGAACATACAGGTATAGAGATCATATCAAAGCAGACATTAGAGCACAATGCAGCACTTAGACACATTGGATCCTGTCACATTGCCCAAATCAAGGCAGCATTGGATACAGATATTAAAAAATGATGCTGGTGGCCTGAGAAAAGCACCTAGTACACTCTGTAAAGTAGTGGCTGTTAAAAAGAGCATGCAGGCATAGTGACTATATATAATAATAATAATAATAACAATAATAATAATAATAAATGGAGATAATTGTTCTAATTATTATTGATTACATTATATATATATATATATATATATATATATATATATAGAAAATAGTAAAAAGTGAAAAAACTACAGAAGGCTTGTTTTAAAAGGTTAAAAAATATATATTTGAGTCATTATGTCAGAAGAATGTTATAAATTTTTTTCATACAGTGACATAGTTTTTGAAGAAATTACCGGTTTCGTGTTTAACTTTTCAAATTTCTCAAAACATTGTTATGATTTCGTTCGTTAAGAAGTGTAAAGAAGAGTTCCAGGTAAGGGGAGGTAATAAGTGATTTCTTCCGGTGTAAGGGAGATAATCGCTTAATATTTCTTGAATTTTTTTAATGGGGTGAGTTTCTCTGTATAAGAATGTTAGAGTGGTTAAGTTTGGGCTTATATTTTTCAATGAAGAATGTTTTCTTGTTTAGTCAATTTGTGTTGGTGTTCCTATAGCACATTGATAAAATGGAAAGATTAAAAATTGTGGTAGTAGTTGCTTTGCACATTTCTCAATATGTTCACTAAAGGGTATCATTCTGTATTCTGGGAATGCAATCTGTTGTCGATGATGTGTGCATCTACGTCTGAGTGATAGTCCTGTGGACCCCACGTAGTTTTGGTGGCAGCCCGAGCATCTTATGACATAAATTATGTTTTCAGAGGCACAAGTAAAATTAGATTTGATCTTGAATTTTTGTCCGTCTTTGAAGAGGAATTCTGATCCTTCTAGAAGGTTTGGGCATGTTGCACAGTTTGGTCTACCACATTTTTTTACTTTTGCATCCGTAATTTCAGAAAGCAATTTTGCCTTTGTGAGAATCTTTTTAAGTGATTTAGGTTGTTTGTAGCTTTTAATGATTTTATGTATGTTTAGAATTTCCTTTAATTTGGGGTCCTTATGAAGTATTGGTAAATTCTGGGTGATGATGGTAAAGGCTTCTTTGTTTCTGGTGTTGTATGTGGATATGTAAGGCAGTATTTTTGGGGAAGGTGTGTTGTTGTGTTGAACTTTTCTCAAAGTTTCTATGTCAATTTCTGTTGCACGTCTGATCCCATCCTCTATGAGTTGAACTGGATAGTGTCTGTCAATTAGGGTGTTTTTGAGTTCTTGAAGTCTAAAGTTCCTGGTATTTTGTTCTGACACTATTGTGCATATCCTTCTTGCAAGGTTGAAAGGGATGTTTGTTTTAGTGTGTCTTGGGTGGCATGAATCAAAAAGTAGGTATTGTTTGGCATCTGTGGCTTTGTAAAAAATGTCTGTTTCTGTTTTAAGGTTAATCTTTTTAATTAGTATATCTAAGAATGGGAGCTCCTTTTGGTTGTATTCCATTGTGAACTGTATATTTGGGTTGATGCTGTTCAATAGGTTTTTGAATTTTAGGAGTTTATCTGTGTTTTCATTCCAGAGTATAAAACAATCGTCCAGGAATCGTTTCCAATTCTCTTTTACGTATTGAGAGAGGGGGTTTCCAAAGGTTGATAAAGATTCCTGGTAAATAATTATTTCCAGGTAGCCCATTGTTAGGTTCACAATGACTGGTGCTGCCCTTGTACCCATAGCAATTCCGGATTTTTGACGGTAAAATGTATTGTCAAACATGAAGTGGTTATCATGTAGGATGAATTCAACCGATTTAGTAATGAATTCTTTACTGATCCTTTTTGGTATTTCTGCTGGAAATTGGTCCAGCCAGAACTGTATTGCCTCTAGTCCATAATTATGAGGTATACTGGTATATAAATTAACTACATCAAATGAAACCATGATTGTTTCTTCCTTGGCCTTTTTTGGAAGGTGGTTTAACATATCCAAGTCATCTCTGATATGGCTATCGATATGCATCGACAACAGATTGCATTCCCAGAATACAGAATGATACCCTTTAGTGAGCATATTAAGAAATGCGCAAAGCAACTACTACCACAATTTTTAATCTTTCCATTTTATCAATGTGCTATAGGAACACCAACACAAATTAGACTAAACAAGGAAACATTCTTCATTGAAAAATATAAGCCCAAACTTAACCACTCTAACATTCTTATACAGAGAAACTCACCCCATTAAAAAAAAATTCAAGAAATATTAAGCGATTATCTCCCTTACACCGGAAGAAATCACTTATTACCTTCCCTTACCTGGAACTCTTCTTTACACTTCTTAACGAACGAAATCATAACAATGTTTTGAGAAATTTGTAAAGTTAAACACGAAACCGGTAATTTCTTCAAAAACTATGTCACTGTATGAAAAAAATTTATAACATTCTTCTGACATAATGACTCAAATATATATCTTTTAACCCTTTAAAACAAGCCTTCTGTAGTTTTTTTCCCTTTTTACTATTTTCTATATATTCAACCACGTGCTTTCACACACCAACTTTCTCACCTATATATAAAACACGTGAGACCGAAAATGCCACAGAAGACTAATACTTCGGATAAAACTACAAATGAGGACATACTTAAAGAACTTAAAAGTATTAATGCACAGCTCATTCATTCGTTTTTGTTTATAGAGTTGGGAAGAAGGTTAATTTTCGATTTTTTAATAAAGTTGCAGTTACTAACCTTCTTTCTATGTTCTACAAATTTTGCCTATCGGTGTACTTGCTTTGCAGTAAAATGATTTAATTCTGGATGCAGATTGTCCCAATATTATTTCAATCAGCTCATATAGCTAACAGCGGGATTTTGTTTCATTTTTCCGTAGCAGTTAAATAGATCATTATTCAATTCATAACTCCAAGAGAAATGAATTTTGGGATCTTTTCCCTTTCAACGGCAGATCGAGAAATTAATTTTTTGTAACTAAACACTTTCAAACTTCGGACACTGGTAAAATGTGTCATATAAAACATCTTTTACTCTTAGTGTTGTGGAGAAAAGTTTATATTTTCAAAGTTATTTCACGTTAAAGTTGTCGTATTTCAGTAATTTCAACCAATCAATGATGTGTATTCAGCTGAATAAAATTACCGGTGTTGTTTATCAACAACAACTTCTGGCGGTGTATATTTCGTTTGTCACTGTTATTTATGACATATTTCATCTCAGTTATGTTCGGATGAATAAACAAGTGTATCTGAAGCATGTTTACTTCACGACACCTCCATAATTGTTTATGCATTTCTACTGCTTTTAGGTTATTTTTCCTGATTTTCAGCTACTATTTTCAGAAAGACTTCCTCCTCCACACCCCATTTTCTCGCAAACTATTGTTTTTAAAAAAAATGTTTTGCCAAAAACCCAGCTTTTCAGATATGGAAATTCCGGAAAATTGCCAAAAATCGGCATTTTGAAATTTCTTGCCCCCCTTTCCCTCAATTTCTTCATTTTTCACTTTTTTCCGTAATTCTAACCCTAAACCCCCCCATCTAACCCTAACCCTAACCTCCCCCCCCCCACCGAAAGCTAAACATATGAACGATGTCATAAATAACAGTGACAAGTGAAATATACACCACTGATAGTTATCATTGACATACAACGGCAGTAATTTTATTCAGCTGAATACACATCATTGATTGGTTGAAATTACCAAAATACGACAACTTTGAAAATATAAACTTTTCTCAACAACTTTAAGAGTAAAAGATGTTCTACCAGTGTCCAAAGTTTGAAAGTGTTTAGTTACAAAAAATTAATTTCTCGATCACCTGTTGAAAGAGAAAAGATCCGAATTTTGTAGTTATGGTTTCTTATATAACTGCAGCTAGAAAAAGTTGTTTACCTGTTGAGCTGTTATTTTCATTTTGTTCCTCAATTGTGTTGTTGTTGATGTTGTGTCCAGCCATGTTGTTCGTAGTAACTCTCTGCATGCTAAATTCAAGTTTCAGTCGAAAATCACAACAATCGTGAATAAAAGGCTCCCTCGGTTAATTCATCTGAAGATTAACCAGTTATTTAACAAGGCAGATAGTTGTGGCTCCAAAGCTGGAGATAGTATTTCAATAAATAGTCTCCCATGCCAAATACAATACTTGTCACTTCGAATGTATATATGTATGTATGTGTCTGTGTATGTGTGTGTAGAGAGAGAAAGAGACACACTGATACACATACACATATATACTTTTCTTTCTTTTGCAGTGCTGATACTGGGACAAAAACTGTTGGGAGCTTTTAAGAATTGATTGATACCTGCATGCATGTGTTCATCTAGTGCAAGCAGTTCACAATCGTGGGCAAACTGTAGTTCACAGATACTTAGTTGCCTATATAAGGTTTGATTCTGCTCTGTACCCTTCTCCTAGATCTGCCTTACTGCAAGATCATACCTGTAGTACCCCTTTCACAATGAAACCCATGCTGGTTTTCTGGTAGGAGATTTTTAGTTGTAGGATGGTTACAGAATTAATTCAGGGTTATTCTTGCCAAGGATTTGCAGGTGAGAAGATAAGGAGATAATGATGCAGACAAATGAATAAGACTACTTGGGTTAGCTATACAAAATATAAATACATGTACACATATAAATAGAGAGAAAGCAAAGACTGAAAATTTTCAGGTGATGAATATTAAAGTTAAATATAGAGATATTTATGTATTAACAAACTACTTCTACTTCTCTCAATATCTTCATCACGCAGCCTCTCCAGCTTCCTGAACTAATCTCATCTCTTCTTACCCTTCCTTGCTTTGACACTCCCCACACATCCCTTGAGCTACTTACTTCCTCCTTCCACTAATCCTTGCCTTCCTCTTCGCTTATTGTACCTTTAAATTTCCCTGCATAATGACTTGAAATGTTAGATTTTAATCTCTCTACCCTGAAGATGAAGGCCAGATTTACCCACTGTTTATTTGATTCCATTACTGGTTGCATATTTTTGTGAACTGCATCTGAACATTATGAAGTAACTCTGAGCCCCCAGCAACAGCTGTTGAACTTGTAGCACCATACCTTCTCTCCTTTAATTTTCTGTGTCTTTGTACTCTGTGTAAGACTGCTCTGTTAATATATAAATATCTATATATTTATACTTGAATATTTGTCTGAAAAATTTCAATCTTTGCTTTCTCCCTTTTTACATGTATACATGTATATATATATTTTGTGTATCTAACCCAAGCAGTTTTATTCATCTGTCTGTATCATTATCTTTCTGTATATATGCATGTACACACACACATTTATACACACAAGAACACATAGAAATTATTTGAGACTGGATTTGGTAAAATGTCTTTGAGATCAGCAGTTAAATGGCATTTAATGCCCCTGGGAGATTAAATCATTCCACAAAAATAATAACTAGCTTTGAAATCTTGAAGATGAGGATGAGAACTTAGACTAAATTTTCTCTCTTTAGTTGTAAAATTCAGTTGACATGGAATTATATATTTGAATATTCCAATACCAATATTTTGTATGACTTAGGAACATATATTGGTGAAATATTGATAATTCTTGAAATAGGTATATGTCAGATAAACCTTTAAATACTCATAAGCTTCTTCTTACACTTGGGACAAGAACAGGACATATTCCAATAATGAATTTATATATCATGTATATATATGTGTGCTTGTTTGGTATAAAATCAAGTTTATATTATATCACACATACACACACACAAATATATATATATATTATAAATACACGTGTGCATACTCACTGAGAGTAATATATAAATAGGTCTCACAAGAGAGGATGTATATATTTATTCATAGATGGATGGAGATGTGTATATGCATATGTATGCATATCCATTCATCGTCTATCTATAAATACATACATACTCAAATATATATGGACAGGTACACACATACACACACACACACACACACACACACACACACACACACACACAAAAGCACATTATTCCTATGAATGTATATAATCACGTATGTGAACATGTACACAATGTTATGCATGTATACATAGGCACAGGCATGACTGTTTAGTAAGAAGCTTGCTTCCCAACAACATGGATCTCGGTTCAGTCCCACAATGTGGGACCTTTTGCAAGTGTCTTCTACTATAGCCTCAGACTAACCAAGAAAACTGAAAGAAGCCGATCATGTGTGTGTATGTGTGTGTGTGTGTGTCAATGTTTGTCCTCCAGCAGTGCTTGACAACCAGTGTTGGTTTTATTTACATTAACATAACTTAGTGGTTTGGCAAAAGAAACTGATGGACTAAGTAACAGGCTTAAAAAGAAGGTACTGGTGTCAATTCAGTCGAATGATCAAAACAAGTAAAGGATAAAAAATATACTGTGAGCATGTATGCTTATCTTTCTTCTACCCCATCCCCACACTCCAACAACCAACCCATCCACATGACATCGCTTGTCCTTCTCTTATCTACTGTATTATCATTCTTGTTCTGCTGCACTGCATTGTCAGTCATCTCTTACCTCTCTTAATACGTGTATCATTTGGTCATCCACCATACATCACATCTGCCTTTTAACTCTATCCAGTCATTTTAGTGTTAGCCTACGTCCCCTCTCCTCACCCATTTCTCATCTCTCACCTCAAACTCACTTGCAACTACCACCCCTCTACACTCCTGGCCCCTCTATCTCACTCATCTTAGAAGTTCACTCTGCTACACCATTACTGCTAATTTTATCTCTATCCAGCTCCATCTGATCACTACCAAACCTTCTACTAAAATGTAAATTGTCATGTAGTTTCTCAACAGTGAGAATACTGTTCTACACAGGTCCCTTCTCTTATAATTTTACCTGTTGTCTCCTGATTCATAGTCCTACAAGCTGCATGATCACCTCACTTGTGCTAGTGGCATGAAAAATAGCTCACAGTATATACTGTAAAGTGGTGGGCATTAGGAAAGGTATCCAGTCATAGAAACCATGCCACATTATAGCACGATGCATTCTTTGGATACATTGGATCCTGTCAAACCCACTAACATATGCCAGCATGGAACATGGGCACAAAATGATGATGATAATGATCTCTCTGTCTCTCCCTCCCTCCCTCTCTCTCTCTCTCTCTACACACACACACACACATACACACACATATATAGTTGAAAAAGATTAGTGATCTATACAAATCAAATTTTTATATATAAAGGATGGAGGTGGAAATAGCACAGAAGTAAGTCTAAGATATTTCTTAGACTTACTAAGACTTACTAAATGTCTAAGACGTCTTAGACTAAATGTCTAAGAAATTAATAGTTCAAGCAAATTACATAAAGGAAGCATTTATTCATCAAAATATATCCCATCATGTTCAATTACATGTTGCAATCAGTATGCTAAAAGCTCAATTCCCTATTTAAATTGTTTGACTGGATTAGAGACAAAAAACTTGCACCTGTTCTCAACCTCATCCATATTGTTGAACCTCTATTCAAGCAGGATATGAGCCATGCCTCAGAGAAGGTGGTAATCTGATGGTGCTAGGTCTGAACTGTAGGCATGGAGAGGCAAAACGTCCATCCCCTCAAGTTCCTACTTGGTCAAAAGTGCTTGTGCTTGGCTGTTGTTCAATTCTTTCAAGCAAAGCCTTATCTTTCACAGCAGAAGATCTCCCTGACCCTGGTTTATCTTCGAGACTGGTATCACTTTCCTTGAAACATCTGAACCAGTTTAGTGCCATGCATTTGTTGACAGTTCCTGGGGCTTCAACATCATTAATTTCTTTTGCTGATGCCCTTGCATCCAGTCATCTTTTCCACAGGTAGTGTAAAATGGTTTGAATTGCAATTTTTTCACCACTTATTATCAACAATGATTGGACAAACTGTATCAAATTAATGATATAACATGGAGATACAAGTTGCCAAAAACTATCAGTGAAAATCCGAACTTTCGATTCAACCTGGTATATATTTAAATATATGTCTCTCTGTCTCTGTCTGTCTGTCTATCTGTCTGTCTGTCTGTCTCTGTCTCTCTCTCTCTCTCTCTCTCTCTCTCTCACACACACACACATATATATATATATTACTGTTTTGTGATAGAAAATTCAACACAAGATGTACTCTATCTGGTGAGAGATAAATATTATTTATTTAAAGGTCATAATACATTTATTAAAGCATTGCTAACAGTTTCATATGTTGAGAAAACTCAAACATATTCTTCAGGAGCAAACCATGTATCATAGTAAGCTAAAAAAATTGATTAATAGAAGTAACATGAAAAAATTGAGAAGGCAGCATATAGAAAACATACAAAGTAAATAACAGAAAACGGAAAACAAAAACATAAAAATTAAAATGTAGAAAATAGAAAGTAAAAAGTAAAAACCGATGTATGACTAAATCTATCATATATGAGGCAGAAGTTACTGCAATCCTAAATAATAACACAACTGATAAGAAGATTCATATTGGATTATGTGCAGGTAAATTTAAAAATCACTATGCCAATCACAGCCTTCTTCTGACATAGGGATAAAAGTAAAGCTAACATTATTTACATTATTTACATTTGACAGGTATTTGTCCTCAGCTTGTTTCAGCTGATATACCCTCCAGCTTTCATCAGAGCATATGGCAGTGTGGTTAAGAGCATGGGCTACTAATCCCCAAGATTCCGAGTTCGATTCCAGGCAGTTACCTGAATATATATGCAATATATATATATATAAACATATATCATATATACATAAGCACAGGCATGGTTGTGTGGTGAGAAGCTTGCTTTCAAAACCACATGTTTCCAAGTTCAATCCTACTGCATGGCACCTTGAGCAAGTGTCTTCCACTATAGCCTCAGGTTGCCCAAATCCTTGTGAGTGGATTTGATAGACAGAAACTGAAAAGGAGCTCATTCTGCTTTTAAGTTACCACTAAACCTGGACACAAGTGACAGTCCAATTTGTAACATAAACAAAGGTTCAAGTTCAGCAGAAGTGTTGTGCCAATGCCACCTTATCATTTGGGATGAATGCATCATGTCACATAGAGGTGCAATGGAAGCTCTTGGTAAGATCTTACAGGATATCAGAGGCAACAATAAATCTATGGGTGGAGTTAAATTAGTTTTATCAAGAGACTTCAGACAGACATTACCAGTTGTTCCAAGACGAACAAGATCTGATGAAATATAAGCATGCATTACGTCCTCACACATATGGAATAAAGTACTGAAATTCTCCTCTAATACTAACATGCGAGCTTCATTACATGGGGACCAATGTGCAAAACAGTTTCCAACATGGCTTCTCCAATTAGGAAATAGGTAAGTACCATTTGATAGGAATGGTGATATCAGTTTGGCTCATATTGCTATCATAGTGAATTCCCCAGCTGAATTGAAGAACAGGGTATTGCCAGACTTAAATAATAATTATAATTCATATAAATGGTTGTGTGAAAGGGCAATTCTTACTCCAAAAAATGAGACAGTAGCAAGGATTAACCATGATTCCAACAGTCATTAAGAAGTACAAATCAGCTGATTCAGTCCTTGATGAAAATAAAGCTGTCCATTACCCAACAGAGCTCCATAATTCTCTTGAGCCACCTGGAATTCCTCTGCATAAACATTTTCTGAAGGTAGGAGTCTCAATAATGCTTCTAAGAAATTTAGATCCTCCTAAATTATGCTATGGGACAAGGTTGATTGTGAATACATTATCACCTAACAAGACAGAAGCTTCCATCATCACTGGATGTGCCTCTGGGGAAGAGGTTTTCATTTGAAGAATTTCCAATCAAATGAACAGACATACCATTTGAGTTCAAATGAACACAATTCCCAATGCAACTTTGCTTTGCAATGTCTATTAATAAAGCTCAAGGTCAGTCTTTGAAATCTACTGGCTTGCTTTTCTCATGGTCACCTTTATGTTGGTTGCTCCAGGGTAGGCAGTTTGCAAGACTTATTTGTCTATACTCCAAACCAGAAAACATAGAATGTTGTTTACACAGAAGCTCTTACATAATTTACTTCAACACATGTGATAGAATTTATCCCCTTTCATAAAAGTGGTAAATTTTGTATTTACGCTTATTATCCTTATTATTGTAATTATTATTATTATTATTATTATTATTATGTTTTTTCCTTCTTTCTTCAAATTTTCTTCCGTTTCTTGCTGAGTGTTTTCCATACACCTAGGGCAGAGAAGGGCATTGTATGCATTCCCAGATTACACGCGCAAATTCACAGACAAAATATATTTAAAAATTAATACATAAATAAATTCATGGATGGATGTTATTTTCACAGCGATAGCGTTCTTTTCAGTAGATGAGCCGTTCCAGTTAATACGATTTTTTGCACTTCCTGTAGGGATGGTAAGCCTGGAATCATTTTCAAATAGGTTTCAGTACCTTTTTTTATCATTCCTAGAGCTCCTACAATCACTAGTACTGTAGTCGCCTTGAGATGCCACATTTTTTCAATTTCCATTAGCAGGTCTTTATATTTACTAATCTTGTCAAATTCTTTCGCCGCTATATTGTGATCACAGGGAATACTCATGTCAATTAATAAACACATCCTTTTTGTCTGATCTTTTATAATGATAACTGGTTTATTGGCTTTTATAGTCCTGTCGGTCTGCACGGGGAAGTCCCATAGAATCGACACATTTTCTCCCTCAGTTACAGCTTCAGGATGATGTTTATACCTTTTGTCAGTGGTTTTGATTTTATAATGCCGATATATTGTCCAGAGTAAATACTGGCCGACTCTGTCATGTCTTGCTTTATATTCTGCAGGTGCTAAGACTCTACACCCTGAGAGTAGGTGGTCTATTGTTTCAATCTCATCATTACAGAATCGGCATTTTGGGTCAGCTCCAGTTTTCATCACATTGGCTTGGTAGTTCCGGGTAAATAAGCTTTGGTCTTGAGCAGCTAATATGAAACCTTCACTCTCTGCTTTTAGCCCTGAACTTCGTAACCATTGGTGCGTGTGTTTCTGGTCGACATCAGCTTGTTTGCTACGGGCCACATACTTGCCATGGAGAGGTTTCTGTTCCCATCTGCTAGCTAAATTTTCATGTGCTTTTGTCTTTGCAATTCATTTTATTTTCTTTACAGCTGCAGTTGGCGCATTTCCTTCAGCCTGCTCAATCTGGTGGGTATATAAGAGATCAACAGCGAATTTTTTGCTCTCTTTGAGAATAGAGTGAAGTTTTTTAGGTCTTTCATGTTTTTCAACAAGTTTTAGCATCCAATCGTTGGTTGCTTCAAGGTATTTGGCCAGTCCGATTGTGGTGGTTTTGTATGTAAGTTCAAGCTGGATCAAACCTCGACCACCCTGACCTCTGGGAAGGCAAAGGCAATCCACGTCTGCCTTTGGATGGTGCATCTTATTACAAGTCAGTAGCTTGCGGATTTTCCTGTCAATTTTCATTATTTCACTAGTATTCCAGTTGAGCACATTGAAGCTATAGAGAACAACTGGTACTGCTAAGGAATTTATGGCTAACACCTTATTATATGCATTCAGCTCAGACTTCAGGACTGCTCGGACTCTTCTATAACATTCTTTCCTAACCTTCTCTTTCATGCTTGCATGCTGGATACCAGAGCCTTCATTTATTCCTAGGTATTTATAGGTTTGTTCCTGCTCAAGTTCCTTTATTACTATTTTGACATCTAATTCAATTGAACTAGACTTTACCAATTTCCCTTTCTTAAAAGTGGCTTTGGCACACTTTTCAAGGCCAAACTTCATCCCGATATCATCACTGAATTCTTTCACTGTATGTAATAATCCTTCAAGCTCTTCATCATCTTTGCCATATAGCTTTAAGTCATCCATATAAAATAGATGGCTTATTTTCTTGTTGTCAATTTTGTAGCCATATCCCGTTCTATTCAGTTCACTTGAGAATGGTATTAGTGCTATGCAGAATATTAGTGGTGAAAATGAGTCGCCTTGGAAAATTCCACAGTTTATGCTAATGTTGTTTGAGTGCAATACTCCATTAGAATGATATAATTGGAGCTTCGTGTTCCATAGGGACATATTATACTTTAAAAAATCTGAAATCACAGGAGAAATTTTGAAAATGTCCAGCGATTTCAGAATCCACGAATGTGGTATGCTGTCAAAAGCTTTTTTATAATCAATCCACGAAGAGCTGAGATTTCTGTGTTTGTTATGACAGTTCTCAAGGATCATGCGATTAATTAGGAGCTGATCTTTGCATCCGTATGAGCTTCGTCTGCATCCTTTTTCTTCAGTGGGAAAGAGGTTATTCTCTTCCATTAACGTATGTTTTCTCTACTAGAATAGATGTCAAGATCTTATAGGTAGTAGATAAACATGTTATAGGCCGATAGTTTTTGGGTCTTTTGTTTTGTTATTTTTGGGGAGGAGGTAAGTAATACCATTTGCCATCCAATGTGGTGTTTTTTGGATCTTTCATAATACTATTAAATAGTATTACTAACATTTTGTGTGCGGATGAGAGTGATGAGAGCCAGAAATTTGGTACTCTATCAATACCAGGGGATTTCCACTTATGAGCCTTCGTTAGTGCCCTCCTTAGGTTGGCGATTGAGATGTCTTCCCATACCTGTTCTTGTAGATTTTTGTAGTCATCTTGGGTGCGCTTGATCCACTCTGCATTTTCATTGTATGGTTTCTCATCACTCCAGATCCCCTTCCAGAAGTTTTCAACTTCTTCCATTAGGGGTGGATTTTCAATGGTTATTTTTTCTTTCCCTATTTCCCTGGCATTGGATTTGAACGTCTTATTTTGTTTGTAGAATTTGATTCTTTTCTCAAATCTGTGTATTCTCTGAGCTTTTGCTTGAACTTTTTGTTTAAGTGTTTCTTTCGTTGACATTAGTTCTTCTCTTGTTGAATGTCCATATTTTCTCATAATCTTCCTGCCTTTTCTTGATCTTACATCATTTCCAGAGATTAGCTCAATTAATATTGATATCTCCCTTCACAATGATTCAATTTCAGTTTCAATTCTACTCCTCCAGTTTGATTTTCTATTCGAATTTGGTATTGTTGGCTTTTTGGGTGTTAAACAGTGTCTTTCAATTACCTTAGCAACAGAGTAAATAATTTCATTTAATTTATTAAGATCGGGTTTTAGTTGTTGTATGATTTCCTGTGTAACGCAGTTGCCAATTTTTATTTGTGTTTTATGTTGGTGTGTATTTGAGAGTTTATGGAGTGGTTCCCTATCATTCATAGTTGTATGCCCTACAACTGCAAGTTCATTCAGAACTTCTTGCTTCATTTCAATGATAGATTTTCTGTGTTGTTCAACAAACATGTGATTTCCAAATTCTGTTTCAACATCATTTACCGGTCTGTTTTTTCTGGGGTCATATTTTCCTTCTTCTTCAGGATCTTGAGTCGATTCGGCAGATGGTTGCCTTTCAGTCAATGCCTGTGGCCTAATGTTCCTCTCCTCAGCTTCGTTATTTTTTTCCTGACTTACATTTAGGTCATTCTCTACCACTTTTTTAATAGACATTAATTCTGCATCTGTGAGTCTGGTATTTCTGAAGATATCTCTTCTAACATTTGCTAATCTGTTTCCATCCAGGTTTGGTCTGCTAGCTGGATTCCAGCTCCTCCAAATTCTGTAGGAGTTTGCGGTGTGTTTTTCTTGGGTTGGCCTACTTAATGCAAAGTAATAAGCATATATTACTTCTTTATATTCTTCCCGGTTCCATTTAGTTCTTTTACTTTTTTGATTTTCTGGTCGTTGTGGTGGTGAACTTTGGGGGCTTACTTTGGGACAAATCCCGTTTAAGTGACCTTCCAGGTTCGTATTCAGGGAAGATATTCTGCCATTTGAAAATTTTTCACCATCAGGCTGGCAGCCTCCTGAGGGGCGTGCTTCCTTTATAACCATTGGACAAGCGATTCGGTGTACTGTTAGAAATTTTCTTTTCAAGTAAAGTTAAATTATTATTAAGTTTTCATTTTTTAAAAAAATTTTAAATAAATAAATAAATAAAATAAAAAAAGATAAAAATAAAATAAGATAAATTTAAAAAAATTAAATAAAAGATTTTAAAAATATTAAATAAAAAAGATTAAATAAAATCTTTTATTTAAATTTTTTTATTATTATTATTATTATTATTATTATTATTATTATTATTATCTTTACTATTATTATTATTTTGTATTATGAGTTCAGCATTGATTTCCCAATTAAAGAATAAATTGTATCCCGATTGAAGAATAAATTGAATTCAGAATTACAAATTTCTATACAACATATTTTGCATTTTTCTTCGAATATGTAAGGAAAAATTTCATTCCCAGGCAATGCCGGGTGCCTCTGCTAGTACATATATATATATATATATATATATATATATATAAAATAATATGTTACATTACTCAATAGTCAGATGCCGAAGTGGAAATCCACAACACCATCTCTTCGGTTATCAGGCCATATATATATGTTTATATGTAATATAATATGTGACAATTCTTCGGTTGCCATAATAAAACTCTTAGTTTCGGATGTCGGGGCAAAATCTGCTCCAGCATCTCGTCAGTTATTAAGACAATCAAAAATGCTGGTCATTTTCATAGCATTTTTTGATTATCTTAATAACTGATGAGATGCTGGAGCAGATTTTCACCCCGACATCCAAAACTCAGAGTTTTATTATGGCAACTGAATAATTGTCACATATTATATTACAGATAAATTCTTCTATTTACATAATATCGAGGTCTCATTCATTCTTTTGTTGTCATACCATTACTATTAATATATATATATGTGTATGCATGTATGTATATATTTATATCTTTGTATATATATATATATATACATATAAACATGTATATATATGCATATATGTGTATTAATATATGTATGTATATATATGTGCATATATATATATGCATTTATGTATGTACATTTATGTGTGTATATGCATGTATACATATATCTGTATATATCTGTTAACCGGTTAAACAACCATGCACAACAAACCCACACCACTTGCAATGATTACCAACGAAGGCCTCCTAGAACACCACACCCGAATATGGGATATCGGGATGCTCTCCTCAATACTGCTCCAAGAACACACACCATAAATCACAACAGGAGACCCCTAATCAACAAAGAACAACTATATACTAGCTACCGTCCCAACCACCGCATTCATTTTTTAGACCCAATACGCAAACACAGAGACACAAGATAGCACCAAACAAGCAGGAGGAACCAAAAGTAATAAAAATTATTAATCTAACTCACAAGGAACTAACAGCAAACCAAATAAACATACTTTCCAAAGGACTCAAGTTTACACCCACCCCACAACACCCCAACTACAATGAAATGAAAGAAGACATCGCAGAATTCTGCAGAAAATTAAGACTTACTGAGGAGCTATACGATAAATACAACGAGGACGAATCGTTAGCCAGAAATAGGAGTAACTACACCCCCTCGAAAGGTAAGAATAAAACACTTGATGATTTCTGTGACCACATATCAAATTACCCATATCAACATATGCACAAACAAAAACACAAACCAAACTTCAGCAAAAAAGAATGGGCTGAGTTGAACAAATTAAAACTAGATAAAACAATAACAATCAAAGAGGCCGATAAAGGGAGTGCTGTGTCTTAATGGATACGACATTTTACATAACTTTGGTACTTTCTATGCTGGAAGACACAACATACTATGAAAAGGCACAAAACTACAGTCAACAAAAAATAATGAGGGAACTAAAATCCATATTAAACCCATACAAAGCAGGGCTCACCGACAAAGAATATGATTATATGACCAATTTCACAAGTAAAACTAGCCAATTCTACGGTATACCTAAGATCCACAAAAGTGAAAAAATAAGCAACGCATGCAAGATAGCTACAGACAAAATAATTAAAGTCCCTAATCCTAATGACCTCAAATTGAGACCCATAATAGCAGGTCCCGCATGCGAAACCCACCGCCTCAGTAACTTTTTAGACACCCTGTTAAAACCACTCCTCAAACATGTCAAAAGCTATATAAGGGACGACTTAGATATGCTTAATCACCTACCGAATACTATAAACAAAAACACCATACTGATATCCTTCGATGTAGTCAACCTCTACTCCAATATCCCCCACAACCTAGGACTAGAGGCAATCCAATTCTGGCTAGAGAATCACGCCAACGAACTACCACACCGCATCAAAAAAGAATTTGTGATAGAAGGGGTTAAATTCATCCTGGAAAATAACTTCTTCGCCTTCAATGACAACTTCTACCGACAAAAATCGGGGACTGCGATGGGTACACGAATGGCCCCCTCCTTTGCCAACCTAGTCATAGGATACCTAGAGATCAGTCTGTATCGTAAGGTTCTAGAAAGATATGGCAGCCCTTTCTCCATCTACATAGAAAACAACTGGAAGAGATATCTAGATGACTGTTTCATCCTTTGGCATAAAAATATAGAAAAACTCATAGAATTCCAGAAAATTTTAAACGGACTGGACGTAAACATCCAATTCACGATGGAATATAGCCACAACAACTCCCCTTCCTCGATATCCTCATTAAGAAGCTAATAATATAATAGAAACAGACATATACTATAAGCCTACAGACTCTAAGCAATATCTTCCATTCAATTCATGCCACCCCAGACACACCAGGATGAATATCCCCTTCAATCTAGCAAAAAGGATATGCACTATAGTCTCTAACGCAAACACCAGAGACACACGACTACAAGAACTAAAAGATACCCTAATCACCAGGAACTATCCACCTTCACTTATTGACAAGTGCATTCAACGTGCCCTTCAACTTAACATCAAGGAACTGAGACATCCCAAATCAAAGAAAAACTTACAACCAAAAGCCTTACCATACATCTCCACACACAACCCTCTCAATAACGAAGCCTTCGACACCATCCTCCACAACATACCCCTCCTAAAAAAAGACCACAGAATGAACACAATCCTCCAAACACACACGATCATAAAAAGCAAAAGACAGCCTAGATCCATGAAAAGTCTCCTTACACAAGCCCGAATTCACTCTTCAACACAGAAGCCGACAGTAAAAAAATGTGGAAGACCCAATTGCGGGATATGCGACTATCTAATCGAGGGTTCTGAGTTCTCCTTCAAACAGGGACAACGGTTTACAGTGAAAAGCAACTTCACATGTGCTTCGGAGAACCTAATATACTCACTAACCTGCTCCGGGTGTCAAGAGCAGTACATAGGCCAAACAAAAAATGGTTTGCGTAAACGAATGGCCCTGCACAGATCCCAGATAAAAATTCCCCAAAACAGAAAAATAGCTTTTAGCCAACACATAGATACTTGCGCCAACAAAAAAACACCAAACTTCAGAATTTTCCCCCTCTACCAATTTAGGGACGATACAACCTCGAGACAAAGAATAAGTAAACAAAATCTCTTTATTACAAAATACAAGCCACTTCTTAACGGGTCTACGACAAACAATTAATATACCTCAACTTTAGAATAAAAGAAAAAAATATATATACACACACAAATACTACACTCCATAGAATCCATTACTAATCAGCCCCTTCATAGCTATATTTACACCCATTCATATTCTCCCTTCTCTGTTTTTTTCTTCTTCTTCTTCTTCATCATCATCGTTATCATCATCATCATCGGCGTCATCATCATCGCCACCATCATCACCACCATCTTCTCCTTCTCCTCCTTCTTCTTCTTCATCATCATCGTTATCATCATCATCGTCGTCATAATCATCACCACCATCACCATCATCTTCTCCTTCTCCTTCTCCTTCTTCTTCTTCTTCTTCTTCTTCTTCTTCTTCTTCTCCACCCCTACCCCTTAAGTTTGTCACTAATGTTTTTTAGTATAACACCTACGCTAATTCTATAAACAAGCCTGTCAATATAAATATTCTCCTGAATTGAACTGAGACTGCCAGCCGCCACTGACCATTCAAAATACGACCATCAGGGCACTCCCAGATTCTCCCATCCCCCTTTCCTCACCAGCCTTCCCTCTACTACCCTACCAAGAACTCACAACTACCTCAAACACACAAGTGCAAACAAGGGAGTCAGAGAAAGGCAGAATGCCACTTAAATCTGAACACTACTATAGAAATATTCTTTTAAGAAAACTTTTCTTCTAATTTTTCTAAATTTAATTATTTAATCGT
Organism: Octopus sinensis; assembly: GCF_006345805.1. NCBI lineage: Eukaryota > Metazoa > Mollusca > Cephalopoda > Octopoda > Octopodidae > Octopus > Octopus sinensis. The sequence continues at coordinate 80,251,164 of NC_043000.1, forward strand.
TACAGTTGAAAAGGTCTCAAAATGACCGAAACCAGTACTGAAATGTTCACTATAAAATTATTTTAGCATTTTCTATTTTTTACTTGTTTTTTCATATATATCAACTCGTGTGTTCCTTTTCACCCTTATACATATATATATATATATATAGTTATCGCCATACTAATATGGCATTCTTATAAAAATAAGAAAAAAGCTGTCCGCTTATTAGCTCCATGAGGCCATCGCCTTAAGTTAGCTATTTGATACACAAACTGTATCCATATAACCTTCGAACAAGGGAGGTCAGTCGCTCCACACTACTTGACCGGCAGCTACAGACGCGTTTCGGGGTATTGCCCCTTTTCAATGCAGCGTAGCCAGCCAGTAGGTGTCGCTTCCGACAATCTCTGTTCGATGGTTTTATTTACCTAGTTTCGGTGGAATACATCCACTTGTTTTCAATAATAGAAATATTAAAATAACTAAGTCTCTCTAAAAGAGAACAGCGGCAGTGTTCCCGGAAAATAATAGTTATCGCCATACTAATATGGCATTCTTATAAAAATAAGAAAAAAGCTGTCCGCTTATTAGCTCCATGAGGCCATCGCCTTAAGTTAGCTATTTGATACACAAACTGTATCCATATAACCTTCGAACAAGGGAGGTCAGTCGCTCCACACTACTTGACCGGCAGCTACAGATGCGTTTCGGGGTATTGCCCCTTTTCAATGCATGGAGCTAATAAGCGGACAGCTTTTTTCTTATTTTTATAAGAATGCCATATTAGTATGGCGATAACTATTATTTTCCGGGAACGCTGCCGCTGTTCTCTTTTAGAGAGACTTAGTTATTTTAATATTTCTATTATTGAAAACAAGTGGATGTATTCCACCGAAACTAGGTAAATAAAACCATCGAACAGAGATTGTCGGAAGCGACACCTACTGGCTGGCTACGCTGCATTGAAAAGGGGCAATACCCCGAAACGCGTCTGTAGCTGCCGGTCAAGTAGTGTGGAGCGACTGACCTCCCTTGTTCGAAGGTTATATGGATACAGTTTGTGTATCAAATAGCTAACTTAAGGCGATGGCCTCATGGAGCTAATAAGCGGACAGCTTTTTTCTTATTTTTATAAGAATGCCATATTAGTATGGCGATAACTATTATTTTCCGGGAACGCTGCCGCTGTTCTCTTTTAGAGAGACTTAGTTATTTTAATATTTCTATTATATATATATATATATATATATATATATGTATATATATTGGCACGTAAAAAGCACCCACTACACTCACGGAGTGGTTGGTTTAGGAAGGGCATCCAGTCGTAGAAACATTGCCAGATCAGACTGGGCCTGGTGCAGCCTTCTGGCTTCCCAGACCCCAGTTGAACCATCCAACCCATGCTAGCATGGAAAGCGGACGCTAAGCGATGATGATGATGATGATGATGATATAAGTATATATATATATATATATATTTTTATGCATATATATATGTGTGTATATATATTTATATATATGTGTATATATATGTATTTATATATATATATATGTATATTTATGTATATATATGTAAGTATATACATGTATATATATGTTTGTATATATGTATGTATATATGTATATATATATGCTTATGTATGTATATATGTGTATATATATATATATGTTTGTATATATGTTTATATATATATGTATGTATATATATATATGTATATATAGATGTTTATGTATATATATATATATATATATATATATATATATATACGTATATATACCCCTGGTTCATTCCAGCTTGCAAGATTTTCATTCTGACTTCTGCTTCCTGTTTAGCAGTAAGTCCCTGAACAAAATTTAGGCACTTGAACAAGTCTGGAATTAGTTTATCTAGTTTAAATCTCTTGCACTCTCTGTTCACTCTACCCATATATGCGATAAAGTCTTTGTCTCACTTTTCTCCATGTTCAAACACTTCCAATGTGAGTTTAACAATGATGTTGTTTTCCCTGAATATCTTACATGAAATGTCAATTGTGTCTGTGAAATTTATGTTAGAAACTTTTTTAGGTAATATAAAGTTACTGTACACTTCACGCTCTATCCTCACCAGTTTCCTCAGAATTAAAAATGGTATCATTTCGTCCATCCAGTCTCGGCATTCTTTTTCGAAATTTGTTCAAATCTTTGTTAATATACCTCAAAGGTGACATTTTCTTCTGGGTCATATTTAAATTCATTTAATGAATTTGCTATATGACTTGGCAAAAATGTATTTTCCAGTTTTGTTACTAACTTCAATAGTTGTAGTATTTGTTACTATAACATTTGTTTTTCTTGTTGTTCTTTGAGTTGTTGTTGTTGCTGTTTTTGCAACTCAGCTAAACCCTCTAACAAGTTTTCCATAATTTTACTGACTTTTTGTAAAGTATATACAGCAAAAATGTTTGTTACTCCTCTGTCAAGTTTTCAATTTCTCCACATTTTTTAATGTTGTCCACGTGAATTGTTTATATCTTCATCACCACAGTTATAATGTGGATTCTTGTCCACTTGTATGTTATTGTCAGCACTGTAATATTCTTGTCGCCACTATTATGTTGTGACTGTATTCCACTTCTTATCTTTGACTTGTCTATCATGCTATTGCTGATAGCTCCACAAGGCAATGACTTTGAGATGTCTACCTTGATGGTAACTCAAACTTGTATGTATCACGTAACTGACTTTGACACTGAGTCCAACTGAGAACTCATACAATGACTCTACTACTACTACTGACGCCCTACAATAACTGACTGTCTGACTTTGTAGTGACTCTCATACCACTTTGTCAAGTAGGAAGGGGAATACCATTTTCACTACAACAAGAGTATACTGAGTGCATTTTCTTGTAGAAAAGTTCAGTTGTTCTCAACAATACAGTGTTAAATTCTATGCTTTCTTTTCTTTTTTACAAACCACTTTACTGTGTGTACTAGGTATATTTTTGTGACACCAACAATAGAGCAGTTACCTCACTCAGAAGTCTCTAGGAATAGAATATTGAGGGATTCCTTCATGGCACTAGTATAGGTGAGATGCCTTATAAGCACTCAAATGTAAAAGAGTGCTCAGTAACCTATGATGTGTAGACTATGATGTGCTCAGTAACCTATGATGTGAAAGAGAATGGGAGAAAGAGTGACAACAGAAAGGCTAGAAGCTAGTGGATGAGAGGTGGGGAGAATGTATGTATTAGAGAGTACCAATAACTTAGAACATGTACATTTGCTTGGATGGCCAAGGGAAGGAAGAGAAGAGACAGTGACAATATCAGGAGTTACAGGTAAAAGGAGAAAGTGTATGCTGGAAAAGGCAGGGACGTTTGGGGTAGAGTATGTGAGGGAGAATGATTGACAGCGAACAGCGAACTCACTTGCTAAATCCATATGTAAAGCATTATCAAAACCACATCACAAAAACATAAGGATTCCTTTTTATGGTCAGGAAGTACTTCAGCCATGGTTAGATGTTGACTCATGTAGAAATCTTTTGTAACCTAACTAATACTATCTAGCTTTGGTCTTCTATACTCTCGGCCATCACTCTCTCTCTCTCGGGTCACTGCTATTGCTACCCAACACTTATTCTTGCCTTTATCTTATCAACTACTCTCACTGTTGTCCATTATATATATATATATATATATATATATATATATATATATATATATATATATATATATATATATTGTCAATAGGTGAGATCTAGAGATGTTCAATATAGAAAACACATAGTAGTGCTCAAATGATTTGAACTTAAATTGTGAAGTCATTATTGTAAGAGAAATCCAGGTGAGCTGATGGGGAAATTGTGATGCAGATAAACATAATTAGGCTTGATATATATAAATACATATACACATATAGCTATATATTGGGATATGTATATAGACAATAGAGATACGTGGCATAGTGGTTAGAGTGTTGGACTCATGATTGTAAGATTGAGATTTTGATTCCTGGACCGGGTAATGCATTGTGTTCTTGAGCAAGACACTTCCTTTCACGTTACTCCAGTCCACTCAGCTGGCAAAAATGAGTAATCTGGCAATGGATCAGCATCCCATCCAGGTGGGGAATATATACGCCACTGAAACCAGGAAACCAGTTCTTATGAGCTGGCATGGTTCGAGGAAGAAATATTTATTTCATTCGAGCGTGATCGTTACCAATGTCGCCTTACTGGCACCTGTGCTGGTGGCATGTGTAAAAAGATTTGTGCGAGGTCATTGCCAGTACCGCCTGACTGGCCCCTGTGCCGGTGGCATGTAAAAAACACCCACTACACTTTCAGAGTGGTTGGCGTTAGGAAGGGCATCCAGCTGTATAAACTCTGCCAAATCAAGATTGGACCCTGGTGCAGCCATCTTGTTTGCCAGCCCTCAGTCAAAATCGTTCAATCCATGTTAGCATGGAAAGCGGACGTTAAACGATGATGATAGAAACAAAATCTCAATATATTCAGAAAATAAAGACATATGTTCTAGCATATAGATATTTATATATTTTGAAAAATTAAACTTATTTTTATATGGAGTATAAAAAATACAGAAAACTAAGCAGGAAGTGCATAGCTTTTTAACTCAACAGCTGTTTCTGGGAGCTTGGAGATATGTAATAACTGTAATGTTCATAATTAGCAGAAGGAATGTGCAAAAAGTCATGGAGAGATGGATACATAGAGACATTATTATAATCTCAGCTTCCTTCATCTGGATGGGAGATTGGAAGATAGCAATTCACATCATGGTGTGAGAGATTTAGAGGTCTTCATGCATTTTAAAATTCCACCTCTATTTTCAGCGTTATCGTATCGTATCGTATTTATTTATTTATTTATCTATTTATTCTCTCTCTGGTTTTCATCTATCTAATTATTTTTCCCCTCAAATTCAGTAAATTTGTTGCAGAGAGAATTCCTTACGAATTATATTCAAACTCGTTGCTTAGATGTTCGCCCGCCCTCCCACCCCCTCCACCAATACCGGAAGTTTCTACCCCAATACCGGAAGTTTCTACCCCTGTCTTATTAACTACCCCACCCCCACCTCTATGTAGGGTTTATCTGATCATATAGCGCAAAAACTGTGAAATGTATGCAGGTTGTAGTCTAGTGTTTCCATATGAAATCTGCCAAATGCAAGCTTTCTTTTCAGGTACATGACACAGCTGTCCCACATCCCAGGGTCTCAGAGGCCCACACCTCCCACACCCTCAGAGTTGGCACACTCAATGTTGGCACATTGAAAGGTAGGTCGGGAGAGATTGTAGAGCTGCTTGAACGGAGACATGTGGATTTATGCTGCATCCAGGAAGTAAGGTGGAGAGGAGGTTCCGCTAGGCACCTCACAGGCAAGGAACACAGGTACAAGATTTTCTGGGCAGGGAACACTGACGGGGTCGGGGGCGTGGGTATACTTCTTGCGGAGAAATGGGTAGATAAGGTAATCGAGGTAGTCAGAGTAAGTGACAGAGTAATTAAAATTAGATTAGTCCTTCACCATAGGTCAGCTACCGTCATCTCGGCATATGCCCCTCAACCAGGGCTACCGGAAGGACAAAAAGACCAATTCTATGACACCCTATTGCGGACTACCTCGTTGACAAATGACAGTGACCTTCTCTTCATGGCAGGTGATTTCAATGGACATGTTGGTCGGCATGTCGGGGGCTTCCATGGCATTCATGGAGGCTACGGTTTTGGCTCTCGTAATGAGGAGGGAACCAGGCTGCTGGAGTTCTGCGATGCAAATGACCTTATGGTCTGCAACAGCAACTTCAGGAAACCCACCTCTCACCTAGTCACCTACCGTTCTGGCAGACACACTAGCCAGATTGACTACATCCTTGCCAGAAAAAGAATGTACTCCTCAACATAGATTAGTAGTTAGCGACTTTAGGATCAGAGCTAAATGGTTGCCCAGAAGAAGATCTGCTTGGAGGAGAAGTGTCTGGAAGCTTAAAGATCCTGCAAATGGACAGAGATTTAGAGACATACTACTCGAAGCCTTTAACGAAATAGAAGGGGATATAGCTTCACTTAATGTGGAAGACAACTGGAGATTTCTACGGGACAATCTGCTGACAGCCACTGACCAGATCTGTGGATGGAGCAAAGTACCATCTCGACACAGAGTAACATGGTGATGGAACACTGTGGTTGACAGGGCTATTAGACAAAAGAGACAGGCTTGGAAGGACTGGAAGAACGGTGGTAGCAGGGAATTGTATCAGACAGCCAGAAGGGAAGCTAGGAGACAGGCTTATTTAGCCAGAGGGGAAGCGGATAAGAAAAAATTTGCCAATGTTCTGAGCCGTGAGGATGAAAGACTTGAGGTATTTCGTGTTGCAAGACAGTGTGTGAGAGAGAATCGTGATGTGGTAGGAGAGAAGTGTGTTTGCATGGATGATGGTTCACTTGTGCTAAATGAGGATGCAAAGAGAGAGGTTTGGAGATGCCACTATGAAAGGTTGCTGAATAAAGAAAATGAATGGGATAAAGAGAGTCTGCCGAATGTCAACCCAACAGAGGGACAAGCCATCCGAGTTTAAAATTCTTTGGTAGTTAAAGCAATTAGAAGCATGAAGACAGGGAAAGCCCCAGGCCCATCAGGAATTACTGCAGAGATGCTCAAAATATCTGGCAGTGTCGGCTATAACCTAGTCACCCATATAGTCAACCAGGTGATACACGAAGGAGTCATACCCAATGACTGGTGTAGCAGCATACTAGTCAACTGCTACAAAGGTAAAGGTGATGCCCTAGATACAAATAATTACAGAGGTATCAAGCTGTTGGATCAGGTAATGAAGGTTACGGAGAGGGTTATAGCCCAACAAATTAGAGAGAGAGTTAGTTTAGATGAGATGCAGTTTGGGTTCATGCCAGGGAAAAGTACCACTGATGCTATATTCCTGGTAAGGCAGCTGCAGGAGAAATACCTGGCCAAAGATAAGCCCCTGTACCTGGCTTTCGTTGACATGGAGAAAGCCTTTGATAGGGCCCCCCGATCCCTTATCTGGTGGTCAATGAGGAAACTAGGGATAGATGAATGGCTGGTGAGGGCTGTGCAAACCTTGTACAGAGATGCCGTAAGTAAGGTTAGGGTTGGCAACATGTACACAGAAGAATTCAAAATAGAGGTTGGGGTCCACCAGGGTTCAGTACTCAGCCCCCTCCTATTTATCATAGTCCTCCAGGCAATTACGGAGGAATTCAAGACAGGTTGCCCCTGGGAGCTCCTCTATGCTGACGACCTTGCTCTAATTGCTGAGTCACTATCAGAACTGGAGGAGAAGTTCCAGGTGTGGAAGGAGGGCCTAGAATCGAGGGGCCTTAGAGTCAATCTAGCTAAAACCAAAGTCGTAATAAGTAGGAAGGTAGACAATCCACAAATGTCTTCAGGAAGATGGCCCTGCTTGATCTGTAGAAAAGGTGTAGGTAGAAACTCTATAAGATGTACCCAGTGTAAGCTATGGACACATAAGAGGTGCAGCAATGTCAAAGGTAGGCTAACTGAGATGATAGTTTTTGTATGTGGCAGATGCTCGGGAGCATTAACCTCCGAAAATCTGCAGAAAACAACTTCCGTCACTTTCCAGGGGGAAAAACTAGAAGTCAGTAGTGGGGGTGGGTGCGCTGAAAGTGTAACTGCTAGAATAAGAATAGCCTGGGCAAAGTTTAGGGAGCTCTTGCTGGTGACTAAAGGCCTCTCACTCAGAGTAAAGGGCAGACTGTATGATGCATGTGTACGAACAGCCATGCTACATGGCAGTGAAACATGGGCCGTGACTGCTGAGGACATGCGTAAGCTTGTGAGGAATGAAGCCAGTATGCTCCGATGGATGTGTAATGTCAGCGTACATACTCGACAGAGCGTTAGTACCTTGAGAGAAATGTTGTACCTAAGAAGCATCAGTTGTGGTGTGCAAGAGAGACGATTGCGCTGGTATGGTCATGTGGCGAGAATGGATGAAGATAGGTGTGTGAGAAAGTGCCAATCCCTAGCAGTTGAGGGAACCCATGGAAGAAGTAGACCCAGGAAAACCTGGGACGAGGTGGTGAAGCACGACCTTCAAACTTTAGGCCTCACTGAGGAAATGACCAGCGACCGAGACCTTTGGAAATATTCTGTACGTGAGAAGACCAGGCAGGACAAGTGAGCCCAGCCCACTTATGCATGCCTTTCCTCCCTTGGACACAAAGACCTGTTGAGGCAAGCGAAGTCGATATAGAACCTCATCCGACGACAGGCACCCATGCCAACCCCCTTTGCTTGCGAAGACATGTTGGGGCAAGCGAAATCGAAATCGAATTGAACCAGCCAGGATCCCTGGTCTGGTGGTATGTAAAAAGCACTATCCGACTCGTTGGCGATGCCAGCGCTGCCTCGACTGGCCTCCGTGCCGGTGGCACGTAAAATACACCAATCCGACCGTGGCCGTTGCCAGCCTCGCCTGGCACCTGTGCAGGTGGCACGTAAAAAGCACCCACTACACTCACGGAGTGGTTGGCGTTAGGAAGGGCATCCAGCTGTAGAAACATTGCCAGATAAGACTGGAGTCTGGTGCAGCCTTCTGGCTTCCCAGATCCCCGGTCGAACCGTCCAACCCATGCTAGCATGGAGAACGGATGTTAAACGATGATGATGATGATGATATATATGCTGGAACATGTGTTTATCTTCTGAATATATTTAGGTTATATATATATATATAATATATATATATATATTATATATATATATATATTATATATATATATATTATATATATATATATATATATATATATATATATATATGATATATATAGATATCCCTATCTAGGTAACTATATTTTGTATATATATGTAAATTTATATATATCAGGCCTAAATGATGTTTAACTGTATCACTATCTCTCTCCCTCTCTATATATATACATATATACATGTGTGTGTGTGTGTGTGTGTGTATATATGAAACATAATTAGTTACAGAATATAGGTACAGACACAGAGATCGGTGAACATGATAATAAGGTAATTTGAAATGTAATTATATACAACTAATGTCATATATATGTGTGTAATAAGTTTCATGACACTATATATAAATAAAATAGGAAATACATAATGGAGATTGTGTATTTGATGTCTTTTAAAACATACCCATATGTGTATGTGTGTATCTATGGAAATGTGGTTCTGTAATAGAATGTGTGCAAGTGAATAGCTAATATGTGTGCATTACATAAATAGATGTATGAATACATATATTTGTATATGTTTGTGTGTGTCTGTGTGTGCATATACACATACACATAAGCATACAAACTCACACACACGTTAGTATCACAATGTTGTATATTGAAAGAGGAGTGTAAGAGATTAAGTATGAGTGTTGAGCATTACAATATCATCTACAATAATAATAATATATTTACTATGATTATAATAATAATAATAATAGTAATAATAATAATAATGATAATAATAATAATAATGATAATAATAATAATAATAATAATAATAATAATGATGATGACATTAAACTTCAGCATTATTATTTCCTTCTGTTTTTTGTTTCATTTGTTTCAAATGAAATCAAATTGTATTAGAACAAAATACAATACAATATCATATATATCTATATATATAAAACTGTAGTTGTGTGAGTGTCTGTCCCCTTCGATTTAGATTCCTAACTACTCCCACATTTTGCGGTGCAGTTTAACCAAATTCGGGTATCTTATAGTCGTGATTCATATCGAGCCCGTCTGAGTATTAGCGCGCGTCTACGATGAGTCTACGATTTTAAAAATAATTTAACATCATTTTTTATTCCATTTTAATGCATAATTTTTTGTGTGTCGATGGCGGCGGAGTTGGCGTCCCTGGTCACACCTGCACCTGTTTGCTTCTCCCCCTTCTTCCCTCCCTCATGAAGCTGTGGGGAAGGGAGTGTAAGGAAATCAACGTCGTAAAGCATTGTCAAGGAGACCAGCGTTCTTTTAGAACAACGACTTCATGGCTTGAAGACACCAAAACAGAAATGACTAAGAAAGCCCGAATTGGCATCTATAAGGGAAGTAACTCTCTAAAAATGCTTATATAGTTATTTCCCTTACAAACCCAAGCAACGCCGGGCGATACTGCTAGTTATGTATATTTTAAATGTCCATATACTCTAAATGTCAATAAATAGAGCAGAAAATATGGAAGTAGATATGGTGTAGAAGTCTATTTCAGTAATTCACCATGAATTTAGAAATATTGTCTTGTCTGTTATTTCTTATTGCTTAAATGATTTGGCTTACAACAATCCCTATATTTGGAAATAATTCTACTATTATGTATGACTCTTTCCTATTTGCCATCTTTATTCAGTGATGTAGTTTGGAGGATTGAAAAATCAGGAAAATAACAAAGAAATTTTTAAATATTTCTGTGAGTAGGTGGCAGAAATACAGTCTGAAAAACTCTTCTACGTTTGTTTTGTCTGTATCCATGAGATAATGGCCCTTCAGTTTGTTGCAGTGATTATTGGATGGTCGGATGGTCGATGGTTGATTAGTCAGTTGGCTGGATAGTCAGTGGGTTGTTTGTTTGCTGTATGTCTTTCATCTAGATCATATTTCTATAGCCACCAAGTAGGAAGCACATTACATAATGAAACCTGTATCTTTGTATGTATGTGAGTGTGTGAGAAATTCACCACACAAACATATATATATATATATATATATATATATATATATATATATGTATGTATATGTATATGTATATATATATAATGTATATATATATATATGTATATATGTATGTATATATGTATGTATATATATATTTATATATGTATGTATATACATATGTATATATGTATATATGTATATATATATGTATATATGTATATAAAGTTAATCCAAACAAGAAAGCACAAAAAAACACAACGCGAGGACGTGGAACAAATATAGTATTTAATGGACGCTCAGGAAAGAAGGAAAGAAGGAGGGTTTAACGTTTCGAGCAGAGCTCTTCGTAGGAAACATAGGAGAAGGGAAGACAGAGGAAAAAAAAAATCACCAACGGTACACACGAGGTCACATATATATATGTATATATATATATATATATATGCATCTTCACACAACAGACACACACATATATATACATACAAGCACACATTTATTAAATTTATATATATCACTGTAGAGACAGCCATAATATCAGGTAGTTAAGATAGAAGCATTACATCAGGTATATTTAGGAGGGGAAAAAGCAGAAAGTAAAATATTAACCAATGTTTTGCAGTGAAAGGATCAGAAGTTTACTTGTCTGAGATGGTAAAGTAGTGTGTCCGTTTGGATCAGGATGTCATTGGTGAAAACTGTGTATGTGTAGCCCTCAGTGGCATTAAACAGAAACACATGGAAATGTTACTACAAGTGGTCACTAAAAGATGAGGATGCATTGGAGAGAATGAACTATCTGTGAAAAGATCCACCTGAGGTATCAGCTATTTGAAATTGATTGTCATACTGCTGAAATGATCATTGAGAATTTAAAAGGAGAGAATGGAGCCTGACCAGTAAGTATAGTCACCAAGATGATGAAAAATCTAATGAAGTAGGCCACATACTAATCTTTCAAATAGTCACTCAGATAATACAGGAAGGGGTTGTTTGTAATGACTGGTATATAAAGTGTTAAAAGGTAAGAGGAGATTCGCTTGACGGACCAAATTATGAAAGTAACAGAATAAACTACAGTACCTTAAATTAGAAAGAAAATTAGCTTAGAGGAGATGAAGTTTAAGTCTGTGCTTGGCAACACTAACACACTCTTCTTAATGAGACAGCTACCAGAAAGTTCTTATTTAAGTACAGCCGTACTACTTAGCTTTTGTTAACCTAAAGAATATTTTTGACAGAGTGTCATGCTCTGTAGTTTAATGCTGGTTAAGAAAATAGCACATAACTTATGAGTAACATGTAAGTCATGTTCAGGGATGCAACTAGCAAGATGAGAGTTTGCAGGTAGAGGTTCACTGAAAGGTGCCTTAGTTCTGAGCCCCGTCTTGCTTATTATGGCTCTTCAGGTAAAAACAAAGGCTTTTAAGGGAAGCTGTCCATGGAAACGTTTAATGATCTGGTACCCTTAACTGAATCTGTTAAAATATGTGAGAAGAAATTCCAAATCTAGAAACAAAGTCTAGAATTAAGATGTCTTAAAGTAAACCAAGCAAATAGTTTTATTTAACACAATCCCCACCCCCAGATCTCTAGGAAGTGGCCATATTTAATAAGGTAAGAAGTAATAAGTAGGAATTCAGTGTATATTGTGGGTACACAAAAGATACAATGGAATCACAAGCAGACTGACAGAAAAGATGTCATATGAACAGTTGTGTAATGATGGTGATGGTGATGGTATTGGTGTTGGTGATGGTGATACTGAAAATATCTATGGTCATGTATATTTTACTGAACCTCAGTGAAAAGCAATTATATATATATATATATATATATATATATATATATATATATATATATTATATATATATATATATATTATATATATATAATATATATATATGATGTAGCATCAGATGCGGTGTGCAAGAGAGATGACTGTGCTGGTATGGTCATGTGGCAAGAATGGATGAGGATAGCTGTGTGAAAATGTGTCACACCCTAATGGTTGGGGGAACCTGTGGAAGAGGTAGACCCAGGAAGACCTGGGATGAAGTAGTGAAGCACAACCTTTGAACATTAGGCCTCACCAAGAAAATAACTAGTGACCGGGGCTTTTAGAAATATGCTGTGCTTGAGAAGACCCAGCAAGCCAAATGAGACCATAACCTCATGGTCTATGCCAGGGGTGTAACCAGCCCACTTATGCGTATCTTTCCTTCTTTGGACACTAAACTCTGCTTGCGAAGACCTGTTGAGGTAAGTAAAATCGAAATCAAATTTTGATGACTGGCATCCGTGCTAGTGGGGCGCTAAGAGCACCATCCGAGCGTGATCGTTGACAGAGCAGCTAACTGGCTTCCATGCCGGTGGCACGTTAAAAGCACCATTCAAGCGTGATTGTTACCAGCATCGCCTTACTGGTACTTGTGCCCTGTGCTAGTGGGGTACTAAGAGCACCATACGAGCATGATCATTGGCAGAGTGGCTAACTGGCTTCTGTGCCGGTGGCACATAAAAGGCACCATTCGAGTGTGATTGTTACCAGCGTCACCTTACTGGCATGTGAAAAAAATATTCAAGCGAGGTTGTTGCCATTACCACCTGACTGGCCCCTGTGCCAGTGGCATGTAAAAGCACCCACTATACTCTCGGAGTGGTTGGCATTAGGAAGGGCATCCAGCTGTAGAAACTCTGCCAGATCAAGATCAGAGCCTGGTGCAGCCATATGGTTCGCCAGTCCTCAGTTATATCGTCTAACCCATGCTAGCATGGAAAGCGGACGTTAAACGATGATGATGATGATGATGATATACGTACACACATGTAATATGTATATATCAATATGATGATAAATTAAAATAATGACGGTTATTTTTAAACCTAGACTCATAACATAAAAAGGGCACGTAACAGAATATAGAGGCTAGATGTAGTAAAATCCCTGCCCGTGCCATCACTTTATTAGTACCCTCTATTATTGATCCTCCTCCTCTTCTTCATCATCACCACCACCATTTCATCATCATCATCATCATCATCATCATCATCATCATCATCATCATCATATCATCATCATCATCATCATCACTTAACATCTGCATTTCTGTACTAACATGAGTTGGATGGGCCATCATGTTTTTATTCAGTGTCACTGCCCTGTCTACTCTCCAGACAAATTGGTTAAACATGTCACTCATACATTCTATTTTGGCATGATTGCAATGGCTTGATGCTTTTGTAACGTTTATTGTAGGCATCTTATAGTGACACTAGCACTAGAGAGGTTATCTTGTTCTCAGCAAGACTAAAGAGGCTCAGAACTAAGGCACCTTTCAATGAACCCCTACCTGCTAACTTTCATCTTGCTAGCTGCATCCCCAAACATGGCTTACATGTTCCTCATTGGTTGATCAGCACCAGATTATCTCTATTCCAACAGAACTAAAAAGTCTTTATTCTCTGTTTTGTCTTCATATGCTAATGTAGCAGTTATGTATATATTGGAAAGGGCTTGTGAAATAAAATCTAGAGATCAATGATCGAATTTGAATTCAGTACATATAGGTATGAAACTGAGATGCAATAAAACTATCACACTTACCCTGATGTACCCATCTCCACAATTTCTATCCTTAATATATTATTAATTCACTAATTTCATGGAGATTCAGAAACATAGATTTCAGAAATTGATGTGAAAATTAAATCTGGAATGGTTGATGTGTGAAAATATTGAGTTTTCAGAATATTCTGACAGCAGCAGATGAAGACATTGTTGCAGTTTCAATAGACTTAACATTCTATTATACTTAATCGATTGTCATCAATTCACCTAATAATTCACAAATTTCTTTGTATTTTTCTGTATATCTATCTGTCTGTGTATGCATGTGTATGTGTTTGTATATATTTGTGCTTAAGAAGTTTACCTCACAATTGTATGGTTCCAGGTTCATTTCAAAGGTTCACTTAAATTGTTCATCACTTCCTTGTTTCTGTTTGAAACACTGAGAACTTCTTACATTTCAAATAGGAGATGGGCTCCTTTTTGTCTCACTTTCTGCTTGAGTTCACAATTTAGGGCTGGGGTCAGGTTTGATTGCCAGTGAATCTATCACTGCTATATTTATAGAGTTAATCTCAGACAATCCCATCCCATTGTTGCAGGACTTTAAATCAGTCAATGAGACAAGCTTTGGATAATGTGTTTCATAAATGGCAACCATGCCTGTTCACTGATGTTGTTTTGAGGAATCTTAGTTGATGCATCAACCTCAGTATGTGCAAGCCCATCATTGTCATTCATGATATCTTCTGTGTGCATTGACACCAGTTGAACCTCATGACCAGTAGAATGTGTCCCTTCTACAATAAGTGAAAGAGCACATACTTTAATTCAGTCAGATGTTTCCATTGACAAGATAAAATGGTCAGGTCATTGTGCACTACTGAAGCAATGTAGATATCAGCCACATCTGCTGATCTCTTAGAGACAGTTTCTTCTCAGCCCCTACGCAACAAATTTGGAGCTGAGCTTAGTTAATTATATTGACCTCAGTGCATGCCTGGTACTTTCTTCTGTCAAACCAGGAAGATGAAAGGTAAAGTTGACCCTGGCAAGATTTGAACTCAGAACACAAATCCTTTCAACTTCATACTACAATGCTTGATGATTTACTGTTTTTAATAAGATGCCTAATAATAATAATGATGGTGAATTCTTTTATTTGTCTTGAAAGCATCATGTGAGGGGAACATTATGAGAACAGTTTAATTTTTGTGAAGGGATTTATATAAAATCATGAAGAAGAACAAATAAGACAGGCAAGAAACTATTAGTATATATATATATATATATTATATAAAAGGGCTTAGTAAAATAAATTACTTTGCCGCATACTGAACTCGTTAGAAATAGCAGCTAAAAAAAACTATTTCTAACACTTAAAGAAAACCTCTCTCATATAGTGCTTGCTCAATTCAACCCTTTTATATAATGTAATAATTTGAATTTGCCTTAAATGGTCCCTTTGCATACTGAATACTTGGTGAAATTGATTAATTAATTAATTAATTTTACCCTCAATTGTTGAAATATATATATATATATATATATTGATCAAAATAAAAACATGATGCTTATAATTATCAGGTGCTTATAAGTATACACAGGTGCTTATAATTATCAGTTACTCCACCACCTACACCACCAAACGGTATACACAGGTGCTTATAATTATCAAGTACTCACCCCGAATTTCTATATATATATATATATAGATATATACATAAATGAGGGTGAAAAATTAAATATTAATTTAATAATACCGTCAGTTTAACACCAAGTGGCCTAGCACATAGAAACCAGGGAGACAGTACAAATTTATATATAAATATAAGAGAGTTAACGATAAGTGGCTAACTCTAGTGCTAGAAATAGCTCCTTATTCTGGTATAGCCACCGAAGATTTTTTCCACAGCAGAAACAGCATTACCTTCAACGTAAGGGAAGCAAAATACAACAAAAAGATAGATTAATACTGAAAGTATGCTGCAGCAAATATTGTATGCGGTATTGTTTTCCACGGAGTCTTGGCATGCTTTCGGCGGGAAGCTAAACCACAACTATGTATGCAATTGATCAGACCGCATGTGTATTTCATCGCCCGTGTGGGTCTGATAAATTGTATCGAGGGCAAATACTGCTGATGAATTATAGACAAATATGTGAGTAAAATTACATATTATGTTGATAAGGAAACAATTGTTCAGTATTAATCTATCTTTTTGTTGTATTTTGCTTCCCTTACGTTGAAGGTAATGCTGTTTCTGCTGTGGAAAAAATCTTCGGTGGCTATACCAGAATAAGGAGCTATTTCTAGCACTAGAGTTAGCCACTTATCATTAACTCTCTTATATTTATATATATATATATATATAAAACATACAAAATATGAATAAATATGAAAAGTATACATAGTATACAGAATATATAGCCACATAAATGATGCAGTCCTCCCAATACAGAAGAGCCTCAAGAAACTCCACAAATCCAAAATCAGACTGTCTAGCAAGCACACATACCCTCACACACCTGTTGTCCTCAAGTCTGCTGGCACATCCCTCTCCCACCTATTGTTCTCCATTCTACAAGTATATGCTTCAGCAGTTTCATCACAGTCACCCTTCTTTATAGAAATTCACTAGAGAAGAGCACTTCCCTCTCCATCCTTTCTTTTCTTCCTGAGTGGAACTTGAAAAAGTTGATGAAAAAGTCAAAGAGGAAGTTGTCTGACCTCACTCCTTTCAGCCTCTTTCATCACACAACCTCTTTTGCCAGAATGACCAGAGAGAAGAAAACTGCCTGCCCAGCCCTATTAAAGAAGGTAGTGGCGCAATCTTCAATGGACTTGGCTGATAACCAGGTCCATTCTATGCACAGCTATGGCTTTTGGCAAAAACGCCATATGTTGGCAATGTTCAAAAATTGCACAAGTGCATACAATAGTTTCGCCATTCTGCATGCCACTTGAACAACCTTACTTTATAACACTCTCATGCCTATAGAGTTCATATCGAACTGGTTGAGACTCTTGGTAGCATTGCAAGGCCAAGGATTTCAGGAAGTTATCTATAGAAATACCCAGTCCAAAGGTACTCCCAAACAGACTAGCTAGTTCATCCTCAGAAATACCAAGAGTTTCTCTGAAGGTAACATCACTCAATGATCATCACATTTGAGTCTTGAGTTCCTATGCAACTCACACTATGAGCTGAGAAAGAATGAACCTCGCATCAACCACCTTCTCTTCATGAATGATTTAAAACTGATTGCAAAAACAGAGCCTGAAATGGAGAGGCTGGTTGAGACTGTGAAAATTGTGCAGCAAGAATATAGGGATGGAATTTGGTATCTTGAAGCATGTGGTGCTTATTTTGAAGCAGGAGAAAAGAGCAATTGTAGGGGCATAGAATTGCCAAACAGAGAGAGAATGGAATACCCAGATGATGATGAGTACAAGTAACTTAGGATCCTGGAGCTGGACAATGTCTTGCATAAAGAAATGAAAGACAAGGTCATCACTGCATATTTCAAGTGCTTTAAACTTCTTTTGAAATCAAAACTCAGCTCAAGGAGCCTTGTGACTGCCATCAACATATGGGCCATTGCTGTAGTCTGCAATAGTGCACCCATCCTGAAATGGACATAAGCAGAAATTAACCAACTCAATTGCACTACCTGAAAGATAATGATAATGTATGGTGCCCTCCACCCTAAGGTGAAGCTTTACATGAAGTAGGATAAATGTGGACGTGGGCTGATTAGCATACAGGAGTGCATCAACAGTGAAAGAAGAAACATGGCAGAATATCTTATAAACAGCAAACAAGACTTGCTACAATATACTGCTAATGCTGAAAGATTTAGCAAAAATGGACTTGAGAGTGCTCATGAATTCCAATCAAGAACAGCCAACGAGGGAGAAGAAACCCTACTCGCATGGAATTACATGGTCAATTCCACTGTGAAACAAACAAATTAAAAGACCAGGAAGCCTCATAGAGATGGCTCAACAAGGTTGACCTAAAAAGAATACTGAAAGCCTAATCATCGTGGCCCAGGACCAGGCATTGAATACCAAGTCAGTGAAAAAGAATATATACCACACAAGTGCAATGGACCTCTGCAGAATGTGTAAGAAGAGGGTTGAAAGCATGACTCACATTGTTAGTGCTTGTGAAAGTCTTGTGTAGAAAGAGTACAAGCACAGACATGATAAGGTAGCCCCAAAACTCCACTGGCTACTATGCCTTAAGTATGGATGTGGGATTATGGGTATTTGGTACCAACATACACCAAAAAAGGTAATGGATGAAAAGAGGAAGGCAAAAATACTCTGGGATGACTTCCAGACAGACAAGGTATTAGAGCACCAAAAGCTGGATATAGTAACCTTTAGGAGGGGCAAAAAAGAGTGCCTAATAATTGACATGGCAGTGCCAGGAGATCAACATATGATCATGAAAGAAAGAGAATAGATTGATAAATATGGAGACCTGAGAATTGAGATTGCTAAGATGTGGCAGCTACGAGAGTCGAACATAAAGGTTATCCCTATTGTTATTGGAACATTGGGTTCAATACCACCCAATCTGAAAAAATATCTGTAAAGTTTAGAAACACCAAACAATCTAGGTGTATTGCAAAAGCTGGCATTATTTGGAACTGCACACATATTGCATAAGGTAGTGCCTGTCTGAGGTCCTTGTCGTGACTTGACAAACGGTACAAACCTCTGGTGGACACAATATCTTCAATCAACAATGTCATGATATTGTAAACTGTGTGATGTCTATAATAATAATAATAATAATGATGATGATGATGATAGTAATAATAGTTTCAAATTTTGGCACAAGGCCAGCAATTTCAGAGGAGTGGGTTAGCATTTTGCTGGGCATGCTAATGATTCTGCCAACTTGCTACCATAATAATAATAATAATAATAATAATAATTTTTGACCGGTACTTATTTTATCAACCCTAAAAGGATGAAAGGCAAAGTCAAACTCAGCAGCATTTGAACTCAGAGTGTAAAGATGGACAAAATACTATTTAGCATTTTGCCTGGTGTGCTAATGATTCTGCCATAATAATTCTTTCTACTAAAGGCAAAAGGCCTGAAATTTAGCAGGTGGGGACTAGTTAATTATATTGACTCCAGTGTTCATTGACCCTGAAAGGATGAAAGACAAATTTGGCCTCAGCAGAATTTGCAAGGATGAAATGCCACTAAGCATTTTGCCCAGTGTGCTAACAATTCTGCCAGCTCACCACCTTCATAATAATGATAATAATAATCCATTCTATTATAGACACAAAGCCCGAAATTTAAGGGGGAGGAATAGTGGATTACATCAACCCCAGTGTTTCGCTGGTACTTTATTTATTGACCCAAAAAGGATGAAAGCAAAGTCGATCTTGGCAGAATTTGAACTCTGAATGTAAAGACAGACAAAATGCCACTAAGCATTTTGCCCAGCAAGCTAACAATTCTGCCAGCTCACCACCATAATATCAATATTAATAATAATAATAATATTTGTAGTTACCATTTCTTTTCTGATAGATGGATGAAGCGGGCATTACAACAGTGATGATAAAAACAAGAATTGTACTTATATACCTAGATTGTAGCACAGTGATTAGGTGATTAAGACAAATTGTTGTTGCGCTATTTACTGATTTGGACATTATTTCAGAGGCTTCAACAAAAAAATATTGAGATTATTATTAGTGTGATGATGGCGATGATGGTGATGATGGTAATGGAGTTGATTAAGTTTGTTTGTATTGATGTAAGCTGGTCACCTGACTGTAACAGACCTATTAGCTGTATAGCAGCTGATACTTCAAATTGTTGCTAATCATGACAGCAAGCTTTTTCTATTAATTCCACTGCAAGCTGAATTTTTTTTTCTTTCTCCCAACAGAATGATGTATAGAGTAGACTGGAGTGCTTTTTAAGTCATCTGTAGTACTGTAGATGTTAGAAATTATATTTCAGTTAAATAAAACGTTGCCGCTATATAAGCTATGGAATTCAATTGGTTGTACTAGGCAGAGGGGTTAGATGAAATATCATTCTAAAAAATATTAGAATATGATATATTTGTTGCAATGATGATATTACAGTAGGGTGTCATTAGTATTAATATCAATATTAAATGTTATGATATAATATGTAACAATTAGTTGGTTGTCATAATGAAACTCAGAGTTTCGGATGCCGGGGCTGAAGTCTGCTCCAGCATCTCATCAGTTATTAAGACAGACGCTATGAAAAAAAAAAACTATTGAATAGAAGGAAATTACTCCAGTAGGCATGGGAAAGTAATACTTTGTTCATAGAATACGCATATGCACACATACACACACACATATACACGTATGCATACAGATGTATGTATATATATCTATACACATACATGTGTATACATATACATACAAACACATGTATACATATATATGTCTATGCATGCCTATTGGAGTAATTTCCCTTTATTCAACGTTTTTTTTATTCTCCCAAAGAACCTGAGGAACTTGCACAAAGTAGATGTAGGCATTTTAAAATCAAGGCTGGACCTCTTCCTGACGAGAGTCCCAGATGAATCTACCTCACGACAAGAGGTGCAAATGATGGTAGCTACATCAAAATCTATTCTTCACCAAGTGCCACATATTGGAAGAGGATCTCAGTAATAACAGTGTAGCATAACGGTGGTGCATCAGCATGGCCACAGCTCTGAGCTGAAATTACAGAAAAAAAAAACATATATATATATATATATATATACACACATATCTATAAATATACATATATATATACATATATATGTATATATATATATATATCATCATCATCATCATCATCATCATCATTTAGCGTCCGCTTTCCATGCTAGCATGGGTTGGACGGTTCTACTGGGGTCTGTGAAGCTGGAAGGCTTCGTCAGGCCCAGTCAGATCTGGCAGTGTTTCTACGGCTGGATGCCCTTCCTAACGCCAACCACTCCGTGAGTGTAGTGGGTGCTTTTTACGTGCCACCTGCACTGGTGCCAGACAGAGCTGGCAAACGGCCACGAACGGATGGTGCTTTTACGTGTCACCGTCACGGGGGCCGGGCGAGGCTGGCAATGGACACGAACGGATGGTGCTTTTATGTGCCACCGACACGGGGCCAGACGGAGCTGGCAAACGGCCACGAACGGATGGTGCTTTTACGTGTCACCGGCACGGGGCCAGGCGAGGCTGGCAACGGACACGAACGGATGGTGCTTTTACGTGCCACCGACATGGGGGCCAGACAGAGCTGGCAAACGGCCACGAACGAATAGTGCTTTTACGTGTCACCGACACGGGGGCCAGGCAAGGCTGGCAGCGGACATGAACAGATGCTTCACTTAACCACTGCTTTCTGATATATGATTTGATTTGGTTTGATTTTGATTGTTCTCACTGGTCTTGCCGGGTCTTCTCACGCACAGCATACTTCCATAGGTCTCGGTCTCTGGTCATTTCCTTGGTGAGACCTAAAGTTCGAAAGTTGTGCTTCACCACCTCGACCCAGGTTTTCCTGGGTCTACCTCTTCCACAGGTCCCCTCAACTGCCAGGGTGTGGCACTTTTTCACACACCTATCTTCATCCATTCTCGCCACATGACCATACCAACGCAATCGTCTCTCTTGCACACAACATCTGATGCTTCTTAGGCCCAACTTTTCTCTCAAGGTACTTACACTCTGTCGAATATGAACACTGACATTACACATCCAACGGAGCATACTAGTTTCATTTCTTGTGAGTTTACGCAAATCCTCAGTAGTCACAGCCCAAGTTTCACTACCATGTAGCATGGCTGTACGTACACATGCATCATACAGTCTGCCTTTTACATTGAGCGAGAGGCCTTTTGTCACCAGCAGGGGTAAGAGCTCTCTAAACTTTGCCCAGGCTATTCTTACTCTAGCAGTTACACTTTCAGCACACCCGCCCCCGCTACTGACTTGGCTAGGTTGATTCTAAGGCCCTTCGATTCTAAACCTTGCTTCCACACCTGAAACTTCTCCTCCAGTTCTGATAGAGACTCAGCAATTAGAGCAAGGTCATCAGCATAGAGGAGCTCCCAGGGGCAACCTGTCTTGAATTCCTCCATTATTGCCTGGAGGACTACGATAAATAGGAGGGGACTGAGGACTGAACCTTGGTGGACCCCAACCTCTACCCTGAATTCTTCACTGTACTCAGCGCCAACCCTCACCTTACTAGCAGCGTCTCTGTACATGGCTTGTACAGCTCTCACTAACCATTCATCTAGTTTCCTCATTGACCACCAGATAAGGGATCGGGGGACCCTGTCGAAGGCTTTCTCCATATCGACAAAAGCCAGGTATAGGGACTTGTTTTTGGCTAGGTATTTCTTCTGCAGCTGCCTTACCAGGAATATAGCATCAGTAGTACTTTTCCCTGGCACAAACCCAAACTGCATCTCATCTAAACTAACTCTCTCTCTAATTTGTTGGGCTATAACCCTCTCCGTAACCTTCATTACCTGATCTAGCAGCTTGATACCCCTGTAGTTATTTGTATCTAGGGCGTCACCTTTACCTTTGTAGCAGTTGACTATTATGCTGCTACACCAGTCATTGGGAATGACTCCTTCGTGTATCACCTGGTTAACTATACGGGTGACTAGGCTATAGCCAGCACTACCAGATATTTTGAGCATCTCTGCAGTAATTCCTGATGGGCCTTGGGCTTTCCCTGTTTTCATGCTTGTAATATATATACATACACACACACGCTCTCTCTCTCCTCGCACACAAACATACACACACACACAAGCACAGAGAGGATGTTTTATAATAATAAAACTGAAGATTAACTGATTGAAGGACTCACTAAAAGTGCAGAATCAAATGTTTTTAATAGTTTTATTGGCATTTTATTGTCAGAAGTTGACATTCTGATGATGCTAACAACTGGCAAAACTTCAAATTCACTATCAATAGAATAATTACATACACACACACACATAGATACACACACACACATGCATATATACATACATAACCATATTCATACATTTATATATACATACACATATATATATTTTCAAGATTAAATAAAAGACAACAGAATATGACATACCTGTATATATATACAGGGGTTGGAGAAAAAATAATGGAAACACCTAGCATCATAATTTTGAAATATCTATAAAACTGTCAAAAGCTTGTTTACTTTTATGTTTTTATTTGTTATTAGTGTTGCTAAATATGTCTTGCTAAAATTGCTGTTTCTTTTCTGTTATCATTAGAAAAAGGTAATTAAAATTCAGTAAAATGACAGATCTACTGGACTTTCAAAGAGGTCAAATTGTTGGTCCTAGTATGGCAGGTGCTAGCATAATGAAAACAGCTGAAATGTTTGGTGTATCAAGAAGTACTGTCTCAAAAGTAATGACAGCTTTGAGAAAGACGGAAAAACTTCCTCATCAAAACAAAACTCCGGAAGCAAACTAAAACTTTCAGATAGGGACCATCGGACTCTTACGTGAACTTTTAGAAAGGATCACCAAAAGTACAGCTCCCAAAATTATTGCAGAGCTTAATGACCACCTCGATAACCTAGTTTCCACAAAAACTGTTCACTGGGAGCTGCACAAAGCCAGATTTCACAGGAAGGCTGCAATCAGAAAACCACTACTTTCAAAAACAAACGTTGCAAAGTGTTTAGAGTGGAGTACAAACCTACAGTGGTCCTTAGAGCAGTGGAAGAATGTTATTTTCTCGGACAAGTCATCCTTTACCATATTTCCGACCACCGGCTGAGTATACAAGTGGAGACAGCCAAAGAAATAATTTGATCCAAACTGCTCTCTCCCAACTGTTAAACATGGAGGAGGATCTGTGATGATCTGGGCGGCTATATCTTAGAAATTCGCTGGCCCAATGATTTCCCTTCAAGTCAGAATTAATAGTCAAGACTATTTAAGCATTTTATCTGATCAAATTCATCTTGCGGTTGCGGAACTGTTTCTGGAGGGAAACACTATCTTTCAGGATGATAATGCACCAACTGACACAGCTAAAGTTGTTACTGAATGGCACAAGGAACATTCTAGTGAAGTTGAATATTTTATCTGGCCACCACAGTCCCAAGATCTCAATATTATTGAACATTTATGGTGCAATTTAGAAAAACAAGTAAGGAAATAATATATTCCACCATCATCACTATAAGAACTGGAGACTGTTTTAGCTGAAGAAGGGACAGAAATTCTTTTGGAAACAATTTAAACTTTGTATGATTCCATACCTCATAGAATTCAAACTGTAATTACTGCCAAAGGCGGTCGTACCCCATATTAAAATAAATTTATTTGAAATTTTAAGGTGTTTCCAATATTTTGTCCAACCCCCATGTATGTGTGTGTATATATATATATTACTTCGTTGTTGGATTTAGTTTGCAAGATTCTTTATGTGAGTTCGTGTGTTGAAGCTATTTTGTTGTGTCTGGGGAGAATCATTCTGTTTTAGAGCCTCACCACTAAAGTTTCCACTCACTTATTTATTTTTTTCTAAAATTTTCGTTGCTTCTTGCAACCTTTTCAATAGTCATTGAGTGTCAATGACTATTTGAAAGGTTACAAGACGCAGCAAAAATTTTAGAAAAATAAATAAATAAATCAGTGGAAACTTTACTGTATATATATATGTGTGTGTGCGTGTGTGTGTATATGTGTATATGTATATATATATATATATATATATATTATATATATATATATATATATATATATGTATGTATGTATATATATATAATATAGAAACAGAGATATATTGATAGATATACAGTTATACATGCACCCTCCACACACACACATCAGTGGCTGGGATATTACAGAAATATAAGCTGCAATTGGTTTATGAGAATAACTACATTGATAAAATATTTATAGCAAGGATATTTTCTATAAATTACTATGATATGATATAAGCATTTTATGAAATCAAGCTCATAAAATATCACTAGCACTGATATTTGGCTATGAAATATTTATAATAACACTATAATTGTTTTTTATGAAAGCTCTATGGTAAAATATCAGATAGAAGTAATGTTTATATATAACAATATTCCATAGCTGTTTATGATAACAATATTGTGGAGGCAGTAGAGATATTTTTTTATAAAATAGAGCAAAATGTAATAAATGTTTTACATGATAAACACAGTGTTTTATATGGCAGGATGTCAGATGGTAATAATATTTCTATAAATTAATGTGATGCTGTAAAATCAACTTGGTGAGAATATTTATGTAAAAGAAATATGGGTATTGGTATGGATGGGAGACAGAAATCTAAAGGGAGCTTGTCATACATGTGTGTGTGTGTGAGTGTATCTGTCTTGGCATTGGTTAAACATCATCAAACATCACCATTAAAATTCATCATCAAACATTAGCATCATACAAGCAATGATGATTGTTTGCAGTCTTCTTCTGTGAAAACATGTTCAGCCACTTTGCTGGATGTGCTTGAAAGATTGGGAAAAATATTGCTTTCAAATTTTGGCAAAAGGCCACAATTTCAAGAGAGCAGGGAAAGTCGTTTCTGCCAATTCCCCACCTTAGACGGTTTATCTTTTATCTTTTACTTGTTTACTGTCAGTATACTGTGGCCATGCTGGGGCACTGCTTTGAGGAATTTTTTAGTTGACCTTGTTGACACCAGTTCTTATTTTTTTAAGCCTGATACTTATTCTATAGGTCTCTTTTGCCAAACCACTAAGTTACAGGGATGTAAATACACAAACTCCAGTTGTCAAGCAGTGGTGGGGGATAAAGACAACTCACACATATGAGCATACACACACACAGACACACACTCATACATATATATATAGAATGATCTTCTTTCAGTTTCTGTCTACCAAATCCACTCTCAAAGCTTTGCTTTGGTAGAAGACATTTGCCCAAGGTGTCACGCAGTGGGACTGAACCCAGAACCATTTTGTTGGGAAGCAAGCTTCTTACAAAGCAGCCATGTGCTTGAAAACAGGTGAGGATTAGTACCAGCAAGAACATCCAGCAGTAGAAAATCTGCCTCAGCAAATTTCATCATTTCCATGTAAGCATGTGGAACTGGATTTTAAAAACCAATGATGATAATTTATATAAAATATTGTGAAATTCTGTATAATTGTTTCCATGATAAATTGTGTTGTGATGGTATCAGACGGAAGGTGATATTTGTATAAAATACGATATTTGATAATTGTTTTATGATAACAACACAATATCAGTAATAATGATATTTTTATAACAAAACTGAAATGAAATAATTGCTGTGTTCTATAGAAATATATGTTTTATAATTGTTTTATAATAATGTTATTATGGAATATCAGTTGACTCTAATGCTTTCTCAGAATGTCACCTTATATTGTAACTGCTTTACTGAGAGAACTTTTAGGTGGCTACTTGGCCTGCAGGAAATAACAACCAAATCTCCATCAAATTATATACTATTGCCCTAAATAGGGTATGTAATAGGACAATACTGGATAATGTTATTTTCTTATATACCCATAAAAAAGTTAGGACAGTCATGACTGGAACACCTTTAATCTTAGGTCTGCTCAATCAGTTAACTCTTTAGCATTTGGTTTATTCTGTCAAATGCAATACTTATTTATTTGCATTCCTTTGAATTTATTATGCCTTATCTCATAACTTCAAGAGGTTGATGATGTGATTGTTCATTTTAAGAATGACATTGTAACATAAATGTAAAAGGCTGGATCTTGCTGGTTTGAACATTTGGACTGGATATGGTTGGTTAAATCAGAGGTTCTCAAACTGTTTGCCCACCCCCCAATGACCACATAATACCCTCAGCGCCCCGACCCCTATTTTTATGTATAAATAAATATTTTATATTTTACTAATTTATATATTTCGTTTTTGGATTTGGTTTGCAAGATTCTTTATGTGAGTTTGTGTGTTGAAGCATATTCTGTTGTGTCTGGAGAGAGTCATTCTCTTTTTGTGCCTTATAATTTAACACACTCACTGGTAAAATTTCCACTTATTCCTTATTTCTATTTTCCTAAAATTTTTGTTGCATCTTGCAACCTTTTCAATTGTCCCTAATTTATATATACTATGAATTATTTGATATTTAATATAATATTATATAATTTGTACACAATACCATAATACTATTATAATAAATTCATAGCGTCCTCCAATGCCTACTTTTTCTCTACCGACCATCACCCCCACATCATCCCCTTTGACATCAGCGCCTACCTGGACCCTCTCAATGCCTACCGTAGGGCAGTAGTGCCCGCTTTGAGAACCTATGGTTTAAATGGTCAATTGTAAAACAATAACACCAACAACAGTTTTGTGACAAGATTTTCTCTTAAATAGCCCAGGTAGGAAAAAATGGTTTTATCCAAGGCAACCTTTATAACCCACTGAGACCTGTGGACTGCCATTCTGAGAAGGAAAGATTGAATATAGAAGTGGTGGTAGTGGAGTTGGTTGGAGTAGTGTTGTAGTAGTGGTAATAGTAGCATAAGTAGTGGAAGTATTGATGGTGGTAGTGGTACTGATAGCATGAGCAGTGACAATAGCACTGGTAGTGATGGTGGTAATGGTGGTGGTGGTTGTAGTGATACTGATATTGGTTATAGTTGGTGGTGGTGGAGAGGTTGGATGGAGTGGTAGTAGTGTTGGTAGGAGATGATACATGTGGGTGTTTTAGGAACAGAGAATGAAGTTGGTTGTGGTGTTAGAGGAAGTGGTAATAGCAGCTGTGCTATGTGGTGTAGTTGTTGTTGTTGTTGCTCTTTTTTATGTTGTAATGCATTGGTAATTGGAGAGAGTTGACTGTTGTTGCACAATGATTTCATAGTTATCTTATATAGTTGTTCCCATTTATATACCACCACCACCACCACCACCACCACCACCACCACCACCACCACTACTACTACTACTACTACTACTATTTTAATTTTCTCTCCCTTTGGCACAAAACTGGAAATAATATCTCGCAACTGGATACCAGAACATGAAATATAAAAGAATTTCATTACCCAAGGCCTCAAATTTTACAGTGCAAAGATCAGTGAGATTAAAGTATAATTATTGTTGTTGTTGTTGTTATTATCATTATTATTATTACTAGCAAATCTACCCATCTATGATGGAGGCATAAATGAGAGAGGGAAATCATAGAAACGGTATATATTGAAAAATGTGCAAATGGATTTTGATATCAATAAGATTACAAAGCTTCTTTGTAGATGATATTTTGTGTGTGGTTGACACTAATTTTCAAATTACTGGAGTCAGTGGCTCTACTTATAGCGACATATAACTGGCTGTGTGTAAACATTGGAGTCGGTAAAAATACACCTACACAATCTAAAGTCTACCTCTGAGCCTTGTTTGCTGTGAATGAGAATGTCGGTTTTATAGGAAACTGCTTGTGTCTTAATTGGAACAGAAACTGGTTATCAGTTGGTATAAGGGGTATCCATAGAATGAACAGGTGTTTACCATTGTGGGGGCCAGTTGCAATCACTGCTTAAGTAACATTGGAATTTAGTTCTGCTACCATGTATCATATTCCATTGCAGCGTCTATTAGCTGGATCAAAATTCCTAAGGATCATTATCGGACAGTTCTTTTTCAAGTTGATTTTATGGAGTGGTAATCCCTATGGATTTAAGTTGTTCAAGAAGTCCTGTGGGTGTTGATGGTAGTTTTCGTCATCTATTGCATCTGAACTACAATACTCTCGACTTTCCCCTGGGAAGTTGATAACTATGTGCTCATTCACACTGTTTACCACTTCATTAGTTGAGGCGATGACAGCTTGCAAACACAGCCTTGATGTGATTTTATAGCTTTCATTTAAATTGTTAAAGACGAATTTGCATATTTCAGAACTAGATGACGTTTCGAGTACAAAATCTGGCCTAATTTGAATCACATTCCTCAGTGGGTCAGAGAACAAACATTGTCCGGAACCGATGTCGCTTAAATAGGTTGTGAAAGTTGCTTCTGAAGAATTTCATACCCTTATGCTTTTCTTTAGACTCAACTCCATCTAGATGTACTATGTTTCCAAAGTGGCTTGCATTATTTGGGCTTGACTACCGTGTTTAACAACAGGTAGAATCTGCTTCCAGTCGCCTACAAAACGAACACATACTCCACCAAACAGGGATTCGTTCATTCTGATATCGCATAGGGAATGATCCAAGCATTCATATATGGGCTTGTTGCCTTAGCAGACTCCATCAACTATTATTAGACTGGTCATTCTGAAGAGTTGCACAGTTGCATCCCGAGATGACACATTACAGCAAGACTCTGGTGTTATGTTTATGGTCACTTTGAACCGAGAATGAAATGTCTGGCAATTCATCATCATCATCATTGTTCAGCAATATTGCTGCAATCCCAGATAGAGCTGTGGCGAGTACGATATTTTTCTCCGAACGTAGAAAATCTATGATGGCATTGATAAGATATGTTTTGCTGGTTCCACCACTCATGCTCAAGGTGAAAATCAGTTTGGTTGACAGCATCTAGCTACCCTGAGTATTTTTCTGCTCTGATTGTTGTTTTATGGAGTTCCACCCACCTTAGCCTGCTCCATTCTACTTTCGCTCACTGATCTACAGCATACTGCTGTAAAATTCTTCTACTTCACATGATATGATTATCCGAATTACTTCTTACCTGAAGCTGGTAAGCGTAAAAATTCATAGCTGTTAATATTTGTCCATTTGATTTTTTCATATTGAGCTGCCAACTGTCTGTTCCCTCCAGTAGTTACAGAACATAATGCAGCAGATTGTACAAACAATGGATAGAGTTTATTCACTTAACATGTCCAATACGGCAGTATATGATGACATCTAAAGGGTTCTTGATATCACCTGGAACCAAAGCAGTCACCTCTGAATTCTTAGGCAAATTGCACTGGCAACAGTGAGTCTCAGATGGTTTGAGCCTTATGTCATGAATAAAGGTGGCGAGCTGGCAGAAACGTTAGCGCGCCGGGCGAAATGCGTAGCTGTATTTCGTCTGCCGTTACGTTCTGAGTTCAAATTCCGCCGAGGTTGACTTTGCCTTTCATCCTTTCAGGGTCGATAAATTAAGTACCAGTTACGCACTGGGGTCGATATAATCGACTTAATCCATTTGTCTGTCCTTGTTTATCCTCTCTGTGTTTAGCCCCTTGTGGATAGTAGAGAAATAGGTTTGAGCCTTATGTCATGGTATAGAAAAATCAAAATATCCTCATCTGCCGAAAGTTCTATAACAATTTGAAATGATGCTACATATGGACTTACTTGCCAAATATCACCTTGTAGTTTCGTCAATATATCTGCCTGTAGATCATGTTTTATTTGATTTTTGGTCTCATAATGTGTATCAAAGAAGTACAGCTGTGCAAATGATGGCAGTTGATTGGCATCTGGCAGTAAACTTCCAATGGTGTGATACACTTTACCTTGGATTTTAAATGTGGGACTAAATCCAGTTATCGAGGTATCAACAACACAACCAATGAAGCAAATGTGAATGCGTTATTATATGCTCGAATATTTGTTATGAAATTGTTATCGTTCCATAACGACACAATGTCTGCTGACAAATTGGGGATGGATTGCAGCTGAACTTTACTATTTTCACAACAGAGGGAAAGTGGTTCTGCTGGCCAGTGCTTTGAATAACAATGTAGGTATACATAATCACCCAAGCTGCCGCAGTAGTGAGAAAAGTATGATAATGGAATGTTACTTTCAATAAAGTTTTCCTGCATCGCTATCAAATTGTAATCTGTAATCCATTCATTGTCATATTCAACAAGGGAAATGCTTACCAAGGCATTATCTTCCACTTGTACTTGCACTTGTCTTGGTTTTCAGTAAGCTAGAGCGTCCCATATCTATTCCAGTGCTTTCACTTGAGGATTTCTCTGTGTTATTTGGCAAGCTAGTGTATCCCTGCTCAGTTCCAGTGCTCTCACTTCTGTATCACAGCGAATTCTAGGAGTTTCTATATCCTTATTCTGTTGGGCTTGTCTGTATTCACTGTTAGATTGTCTCTTACTTTATATAGCAACAGCTTTTCTGGCAGTCCTATCAATTCCTGATTTCCGTTTCCAGGTCATAATGGTGTGGAACAAAGGAAAATTTAATAAAGCATTACACAACTTTATGCATACAGTCATTATTGACAAAGTTCATACTAGGCATACGCCAATTAAAGATGAGCCAAAGCCATCACAAACTTTCCTTAATAAAGCTTATGGCGTAATTCAGTGGAGAAGTAAGTTGATTTACTTCCCATTGCTGCTTTTATTAGGAGTTATCTCCCCTTAATTTTTATTTAATTTTTGTATGCCTGTAAACTGAACAATTACTTTCAATATCCATGAAAGGATCATATTTTTTCATACTTTTTATGCTAAAAACCTGCCTGATTATCTCCTTCATAATCCCGAAAAACATTGTGACCATTGGTCCAGCTGTTTGACTGTCAGAAGGGTACAGACAGACAGACATTACGCTCATTATAGTATGATTATTAATAATAGTAATAATAATAATAATAATAATAATAATAATAATAATAATAATAATAGTAATAAGGTAACAGGTATCAACACACTTGGTGTCCCAGAAATACTTATAATATCAATGGATTGTTAAGTAAACTAGCAACACCAGACAGCAAAATAAAACAAAAGTAATGTCAGTATTTAGAAACACCACCCAAAATCTGACAAAAGTTTCGTTTACCATGAATACAAAATGGTAGAAGCTTGATGCAACAAGAAATTATTATAAAGTACCCACTGTAATATTACAAAAATATCTAGTAAAAAAAGCAATAGAAAATTACTACAAATAGAGTATGAAATGTGAACGAAACATAGAAAGATAAGGCAAGAAACATATTTTCTATTTTCAAGGAATCTAACAAATAAAATCCAAAGTCTGAAGTGATAGGCAGTCCTGATGGGAATATGGTATTAACAATAAAAATCAGAAAAAGTTAAAGACTAAGCTACAAAATGGGACAACATAATGTCCTGTTAAATCAATAGCAAGAAAAGCTCCTATGTGGTTAATATATCATCATCATCATTGTCATCATTGTCATCATCATCATCCCTGCCACCACTGCTGCTATTGTCCTCGTCATTATTGTCATTGTCACCATTTGCAGCATTTTAACTGAATGTTGTTAACCCACGCAAACATGAAAAATCATGTTTGTATGGGTTAACAGGGTTTGTTGAGGCAGATCTTCTATGGTCTGATACCCTTCCTGTTGTCAACCCCCACTTGTTTCCCAGTAAGGTGATATTTCTCTATGACAGGAAATGTTTACACAGGAGACAGGAAACAGCAAACACCTCCTGTGCGAGAGTGATGCTTGTTTTATATCTATTGTATGTCAACATAAGGAAACATATGCACATACACACTAATTAACATATAATATACATACATTAACATACTGCATGGCAAGAAGCTTGCTTCCCAACAACATGGTTCTGTGTCAGTCTCACTCTGTGGCACCTTGGGTAAGTGTGAGTGGATTTGGTAGGTAGAAAGTGAAAGACGCCCATCGTATATATCTATATGTGCATGTCTTTGTACTTGTCCCCCCACCACCGCTTGACAACTTGTGTTGGTGTGTTCACATCCCTGTAGCCTAGTGGTTCAGCAAAAAAGAGTGATAGAATAAGTATCAGGCTTAACAAAAGATAAAATAAGTACTAGGTTCAACTAATTTGACTAAAATGTCTTCAAGGCAGTGCCCAAGTATGGGCGCAGTCTAATGACTAAGATAATTAGAGGATAAAAGACAAAAGATACATATTTTGAACCAGTTTCTTTCAGTTTCCATCTTTGAAATACATAACAAAATTTGAACTGGGCTGAATGAAATAGTAGCACTAGTCAAGAGATGCATGACTCAAGCCTTCAACTGCAGGATTCTTAATTATGGTACAAAATCATAGCTTTCCAGAAATTACCAAAAAAAAAAAAAAAACTTAATGAAACAGAATACAGTATGTAATTGTACAATATGTAGAAGTGGGGAAGTGATAATTGATTACATTGTTTCCAGTTGCCCAATCTTAGCCAAGAATGAATACCTCCACAGCCAGAACAGAGTTAAGACTTACAATGGAAATTACATCAATATTATGAGATACCAATAAAAAAAAATCAGTATAAGTAAACACTAAACTAGATATCAAAGAATGATGAAGTGGTCATACTCTGGGATAGTCATATCCACACAGGCAAGAAGATCAAAGCTAATTGATCTCATATTCTTTTAAGAACATAAAAAGGTGGAAGATATACCTAAGGCAAGGCATTTTGTTCAACACTAATGATTCTAACAATCCAGTTATCTTTATTTGGCATAAGGCTGCAAGGTGAGGAGACATTTGATCTCTTTTATAAGCAGCTAGAAATGACATGATGATGGGAACAGTTCAAAAACAACATACAAAAGAAAAAGAGCAAGAAACAGTGACTGGGATTTACGTAGAGTAAGAAGGGTAAAACAATAACAATGACTTCACATTCAGAAATTAATAGCAATGAATAGTAATAACAATGTAGAACAACAAAATTAACGAGAAGGATCCCTAACACCAGATTACTCTGATGTTACAAAGTGACTTTCCCCAGTTCCTGACCATAACTAAATTTCCATTAGTTCACATCCCTCTGCTGTTTCAAAGATAATGTCCTCCTAGATGTATAAAACGACAGAATGGTCATCGCTGGAACATTTTTTATCATAGCTCTCTCCAGAATCAGTACAGGTGTTGGTAATAACAAAATAGCTCACCATTTTTATCAGCATTTTCTCAGTAATCATCCTTGTTCATTTTAGTAGCTTATGTACATGGCATATTATATTCAATTTGTCAAAAGAGGTACAATGAATACTTTTAGTTTAAGTAAATCCTCCTCATCACCATCAACATTATATAATGCTAACATGGATTAGACTGTTTGGCTGGAGCTGTTAAACCAGAGAGCTGCACCAGACACCAAATATCTGTTTTGGCTTGGCTTCTATGGCTGGATACTCTTCCTAATTCTACTGCTGGAAGCTCTTCCTAATGCCAACCACTTTACAGAGTGTACTGGGCACTTTTTATAAGTGTCACCGGCAAGTGAATAGCATTTCACTTAAATTTTATAAATGTATCTCTCTTTCTCTTTCTCTTTTCTCTTTTACTTGTTTCAGTCATTTGACTGCAGCCATGCTGGAGCACTGCCTTTAGTCGAGCAAGTCGACCCCAGGACTTATTCTTTGTAAGCCGAGTATTTATTCTATTGGTCTCTTTTGCTGAACCGCTAAATTACAGGGATGTAAACACACCACCATCGGTTGTCAAGCAATGTTGTGAGTGGAGGGGGACAAACACAGACACATAAACATACACATATATATACATATACACGACGGACTTCTTTCAGTTTCCATCTACCAAATCCACTCACAAGGCTTTGGTTGGCCCAAGGCTATAGTAGGAGACATTTGCCCAAGATGCCATGCAGTGGGAATGAACCTGGAACCATGAGGCTGGTAAGCAAGCTACTTACCATACAGCCATTCTTGCGCCTGTGTATATAAATTCCCTTCATTGCATGCTGTGAAAATATGAAGGTGGTCACACAAATAGTGATAGCCTTCACTCATTTTGCTCAGTTTGCCAGCTAATCTTCTCCCTGGCTTTTATGATGGAAACACTGTTTGTCACCCTCCCTCTATCTAGCACCATAGAGACAATATAATCCCCAGCCATCTGTCACACACTGTAAGGACCACGATGCAAGCTGTGACTGTTGCAGGAGACTGTCAACTAACTAGTTACTAAATACTCTATGCTAGCTACATCATGAAACAGTGTCATGTCACAGTTAGACCTTATATGAAATCAATCCATGAATTCAAGCTTTTTAATCAAAACTGCTGCATCCATCCCAGCATTAGGGAGAAATATGGTGCTATAGCTGAAGTGAAAGTGATCCAGCTAGGATATATGACATGAAAACTTCTAGGAGAGCTGCAATTCTGAATATAAAGTGTTAAAGAGTAATGAGGATGCTTTAATCCCATCAGGTAGCTGGCACAATTAATTGTTCTCAGTCCATGCTTTTAGGTGAGAACTCACAATTGTAAAAGAGCAAAACACACACACACATACACCAAATGCATGACAGTCAAATCAATGAAAAATCTAAAAGTCCTAACTGCAAATCGAAGGTTAATACTTAACCATGTAAGTGTTGTGTACAGTAGTAAAGTGATAAGGTGAGAATATCTAGTCATACGTGAGAACCCTTCACAATCCTTAAAAGATTACACCAATTCTCTCTCTTTCAGGTGTAGAAAATAAACACCAAACAACCTAAACACCACCAGAAAGTCTTGTCAGCAGAAAAGCCTAAGGGCTGCCACAATTAATGTTAACATGATGGTTGTCTACCACTACCACCATCACCACTAATAATAACACCACTAGCATCTCCACCATCACCACTAATAATAACACCACTAGCATCTCCACCATCACCACTAATAATAACACCACTAGCAGCATCTCCACCATCACCACTAATAATAACACCACTAGCATCTCCACCATCACCACTAATAATAACACCACTAGCATCTCCACCATCACCACTAATAATAACATCACTAGCATCTCCACCATCACCACTAATAATAACACCACTAGCAGCATCTCCACCATCACCACTAATAATAACACCACTAGCAGCATCTCCACCATCACCACTAATAATAACACCACTAGCATCTCCACCATCACCACTAATAATAACACCACTAGCAGCATCTCCACCATCACCACTAATAATAACACCACTAGCATCTCCACCATCACCACTAATAATAACACCACTAGTATCTCCACCATCACCACAACCATTACTGTTACTCAGCCTTCATCATCAATGTTATCACTATCTCTATCACCATTATTACCACTACTGATGCCTTTAATCCCACCATCAACTGAACATACACTTGAATTAAAAAAAAGATTGTAATATTCTGTTAAAAATGAAGAGTCTCTATTAATTTCAGGATTATCTGGTGTTAAGGGTGCCGCATTTCGTGAAACGTCTAGTATCAACAAGAGTCTCTCTGCTCTGGCTGATGTCTTAGGAGCACTGGCAGAACGAAGAACTCATGTACCATATCGTAACAGCAGACTTACCTACTTTCTCCAAGACTCAATTGGTAAGTACCTTGCTTCTGTATATATATATATATATTCATCTGTAAATATAATATGTGACAATTATTTGGTAGCCATGATAAAACTCCCAGTTTTGGATGTCGGGGCAGAAACCCATGCCACCATCTCTTTAGTTATCAGGCCATGGTATGGGCTTCCACCCTGACATCTGAAACTCGGAGTTTTATCATGGCTACCGAATAATTGTCACATATTATATTTACAGATAAGTTCCTCTATTTACATAATGATCACACTTGAATGGTGGTTTTTACGTGCCACTGGCACGAACACCAGTTAGCGGCTCCGGCAATGATCACGCTTGGATGGTGCTCTTAGTGCTCCACTAGCATGGATGCCAGTCATCGAATTTGATTTCGATTTCACTTGCCTCAACAGGTCTTCGCAAGCAGTGTCCAATGAAGGGAAGGTATGCATAAGTGGGCTGGTTACACCCCTGGCATAGGCTGCAAGGTTATGGTTTCACTTGGCTTGCTGGGTCTTCTCAAGCACAGCATATTTCCAAAAGTCGCAGTCACTGGTCATTGCCTCGGTGAGGCCTAATGTTTGAAGGTCGTGCTTCACTACTTCATCCCAGGTCTTCCTGGGTCTACCTCTTCCACAGGTTCCCTCACCTGCTAGGGTGAGGCACTTTTACACACAGCTATCCTCATCCATTCTCGCTACATGACCATACCAGCGCAGTCGTCTCTCTTGCACACTACATCTGATGCTTCTTAGGTGTGGTAACCACCCCACTTGGATCAAGATCTCTTTGGCCTGAAGAGTAGCCTGCACTATACACCACGCTTGGATATTTACCACTTCTGAGGTGCCACTCACTATGAAACATATGTAGCCCAGATCTTATCTACTCCATTCCTTAACTCATGTAATCTTATTCGCACACCCAGCAACCCTGGTTGCCGATCATGAAATATAAAATGAACATTTTTTCAGTTTAGCATACTTCGATATGCAAAAAAAAAAGAAGAAAAAATTCACATCCTTCCGTCTCAATAAACCACTATTGTCCCTGAAAGCTGTTTTTATATATTTACTACAGATTGCTTGAAGCTAACTTTCTTCCTGCACCTCGATCCCTGAATTTTATGTCTTTCTGTCTTTCTGTTTGTATATTAATGTTTGTTTTTGAGTTCTGTTTTAATAAAAACAGTTTTACTTTAATCTAATGGGTTACTCTGTACTTTTGTGAAGTACAAATTTATCATTGTTTTTCAGAAATATTGTTGACAGTGACTTCAAAGTTTCAGCTTGCTAAGCCATCGTAAAACTACAGTCCAATGAAGGCTTAGTTGGCTGTAACTTCAAAGTCAGTGTCAATGACGTTATTGTACAAGAATAATAAAAATAATGTGTATATATATATATGTATATATATATATATATTGAAGTAGATAAATGAATTATCTTATTACGGATTATTCAAATGATAACCAACACCTAGGTAGCAAAAATCACAACAGAAAAAGCACGGTTGAGGTTACGAACATGGGGCCTGAAAACCGTGCCTTAGTGCGGAAATTTGAAGTTTTATATATTTAGTGTAGGAAGAAATGGAGCTGGACGAAGATTTAACAAAATATATATATATATATATATATATTATCATCATCATCATCATCGTTTAATGTCCGTTTTCCACGCTAGCACGGG
Organism: Octopus sinensis; assembly: GCF_006345805.1. Lineage (NCBI taxonomy): Eukaryota > Metazoa > Mollusca > Cephalopoda > Octopoda > Octopodidae > Octopus > Octopus sinensis. The sequence continues at coordinate 80,289,465 of NC_043000.1, forward strand.
TTGGACGGTTCGACCGGGCTCTGGGAAGCCAGGGGCTGCACCAGGCTCCAGTCTGATCTGGCAGTGTTTCTACAGCCGGATGCCCTTCCTAACGCCAACCACTCTGCGAGTGTAGTGGGTGCTTTTAACGTGCCACCGGCACGGAAGCCAGCCAAGGCAGCGCTGGCATCGGCTACGTTCGGATGGTGCTTTTTATGTGCCACCGGCACAGAAGCCAGTCGAGGTGGCGCTGGCAACGGCCACATTCGGATGGTGCTTTTTATGTGCCACCGGCACAGGTATCACAACTACTATTTCCATTGATATTTGTTTCGATGTTCATGTACATGCACTTGACACAACAGGTCTCCTCAAGCACAGGGAGATGTTCTGGGATCCAAGGTACTTTGAATGGGCAGGGGCTATGCGGAACTGGTGCCGGAAGCATCCCGGGTCTTTGCAGTCACAGCACATCTCCAGAGATCTTGGTCCTTCGCCATTGCCTCAGTGAGGCCTAAAGCTCTGAGGTCATGCTTGACTACCTCATCCCATGTCTTCCTGGGTCTACCTCTCCCCCTGATTCCTTCAACTGTTTGGGTGCGGCACTTCTTCACACATCTCTCCTCATCCATCCGCAGTACATGACCATACCATCACAAGCGTCGCTCTTGCACACCACATCTGATGCTTCTTATGTCCAGCATTTCTCTCAGGGTGCTTACACTCTGTCGTGCATTCACACTGACATTACACATCCAGCGGATCATGCTAGCTTCATTTCTTTCAAGTCTACGCATGTCCTCTGCAGTCACGGCCTATGTTTCACTACCATGAAGCATGGCAGTTCGCACACATGCATCATACAATCTACCTTTCACTCTGAGTGAGAGACCCTTTGTCGCCAGTAGGGGTAGGAGCTTTCTAAACTTTGCCCAGGCTATTCATATTCTAGTGGTGACACTCTCTGAGCATCCACCTCCACTACTAACTTGGTCACCCAGGTAGCGGAAACTATCAACTACTTCTAGTTTCTCCCCCTGGAGTGTGATGGAATCTGTTTTCTGAGTATTTGTGGTGTCTATTGTCCCTGTGCATCTGCCGCACATGAAAGCTATCTTATCAGTTAATTTCCCTTTGATGTTGCTGCACCTCTTATGCGTCCATAGCTTACACTGGGTGCATCTTATGGAGTTTCTACCTGCACCTTTCCTACAGATCGAGCAGGGCCACCTGCCCGATGGGGTGTGTGCTGAGTTCGCCTTTCTGCTTACTATAACTTTGATCTTTGCTACATTTACTCTAAGGCCCTTTGATTCTAACCCTTGTTTCCACGCTCGAAATTTCTTTTCTAGTTCCGGTAGTGATTCTGCTATGAGAGCCAGCTCATCAGCATAGAGGAGCTCCCAGGGGCAACCTGTTTTGAATTCCTCTGTTATTGCCTGGAGGACTATAATGAATAAAAGGGGACTGAGGGCTGAACCTTGGTGTACACCTACTTCTAACCGGAATTCTTCACTATATTCGTTGCCAATCCTAACCTTGCTGACAGCCTCTCTGTATAGGGCCTGTACAGCCCTTATTAGCCATTCGTCAATCTCCAGTTTCCGCATCGACCACCAGATAATGGATCGGGGGACCCTGTCAAAGGCTTTCTCCAAGTCCACAAAAGCTATGTAGAGGGGTTTATCTTTAGCTAGGTACTTTTCCTGCAGTTGTCGGACTAGGAATATAGCATCAGTGGTGCTTCTACCCGGCACAAAACCGAACTGCATCTCATCTAAGCAAATTCTCTCCCTAATGAGATGGTTTATGACCCTTTCTGTGACCTTCATCACCTGATCCAACAGTTTAATACCCCTGTAGTTATTTCTATCTAGAGTATCACCCTTACCCTTGTAGCAGTTGACTATGGTGCTGCTATGCCAGTCATTGGGTATGACTCCATTATGAACTACCTGGTTTACAATACGGGTGACTAGGCCATAGCCCACATAACCAGCTGTTTTAAGCATCTCAGCAGTGATACCTGATGGGCCGGGGGCTTTACCTGGTTTCATACCCTTAATTGCCTTAACTACAAGGGAGCTGTCTATTTGGATAGCTGGTCCCTCTACTGGGTCAACATTTGGCAGGCTCTCCTCCTCCCATTCATTCTCCACATTCAGCAGTCTTTCATAATGGCTTCTCCAAGCCTCTTTCTTTTCACCAACATTAAAAGCAAGTGCCCCATCATCCATGCGGACACATTTCTCTCCTGTAACATCACTATTTTCTCTCACACACTGTCTAGTAATCCGAAATACCTCAGTTCTTTGGTCCTTACGTCGCTGGACATTGGCAAACTTCTTCTTTTCTGCTATATCTTTGGCTATATATACCTGCCACCCGGCCTCCCTTTTGGCTACTTGGTACAGTTCCCTACTACCCCCATCCCTCCAGGCTCTCTAGGCCTGTTTTTTTGCACTAATGGCTTTGTCTACTGCACTATTCCACCACCACGTAACTCTAGGTCTGGAAGGGACTTTGCACCATCCACAGACTTGGTCTGTGGCACTCAGCAAGCTGTCCCGTAGGAATTTCCAGCTACCTTCTATGTCCGACGTCTGTAGCTCCTCCTCCCTCTCATCAAATTTCTTGATGAGGATGTCCCTAAATCTCTGACCATGTGAAAGGTTCTTTAGCTTCCAAATCCTTCTTTTCTGGATTGGTCTGTTTCTTGGAGTCCTTCTGGCCTCAAGCCTAAAGTCACTAATGATTAGCCTATGCTGAGGGATACATTCTTCACCCGAGAGGGTCTTTGTATTTAAGAGCAACCCTGCATCCCGCTGTCTGGTGAGGATGAAGTCTATTTGGCTAGCGGAGTCTCCTGACTGATAAGTTATAAGGTGGCAGTCAGGCTTCCTGAAGTTAGTGTTGCAGATTAAAAGGTTACATGCATCACAGAATTCCAGTAGTCTAGTTCCCTCATCATTTCTGGTGCCAATACCATGGCCACCGGGTACCCCAGTGAAGATACCCGATTTCCGCCCAACATGCCCATTAAAGTCTCCACCCACAAAGATGAGGTCCTTGCCACTAGTCTTTGAGGTAGCTTGTAGAAGGGTATCATAAAAGTGGTCCTTCTGATCATTTGGTAGCCCCGCATGTGGGACATAGGCGGAGATAATCGTAGCTGTGCCACTCTGTAGGACCAACCTGAGCTTAAGCACTCTATTGCAAACCCTGACAACCTCTATGACCTTATCCACCCATTTCTCCGCAAGGAGAATGCCTACACCCCCTACCCCATCCATGTTACCTTGCCAGAAGACTTTATACCTATGTGCCTTGCCTGTGAGGACCCTAGCTGAAGCACCTCTCCATCTTACCTCTTGTATGCAGCATACATCAACCCATCTTCTCTCAAGCATCTCTACAAGCTCACTAGACCTACCTTTCAGTGTACCAGCATTGACAGTGCCAACTCTGAAAACTGGGAAGGAGATGTGGGGAGGAGGGGTGCAATTCAGCGCCTGAAAAGAAGAGGGTTGTTGTGGTGGTGATCGTTTTTTAGGCATTTTTCGTCTGATCTCTCTTCTGACCTGACAACATTCAAGCATTTAGGCATGTTAAGGTTCTGGCCTGGTGTTAGCAGCATTGTAAGCATAAGCATTAAGGTCATTGATGATGTAGATGTAAGCTCTGTGGTAGAAATACTGAAATTCTAGGTGTTAGTAGTATTCTAAGCAAGCATTATGGTCATTGAGAAACGTGGTTTAAGCAGTGTAGCAGAAACATGGAGATTCTAGAGATGGGCTGGGGGTGGGGTGGGGGGTTCCAGCAGGGAGAAGAGAGAGAGTGGGGGGAGGAAATGGGGGAGAGAGTGCAGGTAATATAGGGGAGCACCAATGGGGAGGGGTGTTAGGAGAAACGATGACAAGTAGGGGTGGTGGCAGGATCTAGACAAAATTAAACGTAGGATATCACGAGAGGGGGGGACTGGAAGGAGGGGAAGATAAGCAGGGGTAATACATAGTGAAATAGCGTATTGAGGAGGAGGGGTTCGAGGAGTAGACACACATAATGGTTGTGGGAGAAGGGATATCCGGTATAGATGGAGTAAATATATAGAGAGATATCCGGTATTGGTGGTGGGGGTGGGAAAGGGCGGGTGCACCGCGAATGGCGTTGCACCGCGAATGGCGAAGTTTTGATTCAGGAGAGAGTGGCAGATATATGGAAAGAGAAGAATTAGGCAAACGGGGTTTGAAGAAACAATGTCATAGACAATGGAAAAATTATAGTAGAGAGCGAGCAAAGGACAATATAATATGGAGAAAGGAACAAAGTAGAGAAAGAAAGAAGGAAAGAAAGAAAGAAATTATCAGCACATAGGAACGAATTATTACGAGATAGGACTAAAAATGAAAAGATTATATTTTGGGAGACAATATCAACAGCTTAGCTCATGAAAAGAAACAACAAGCAGATTAGTAAATAGATAATACATTTTAAGTGTTAGTGGCGAATGTAGTACGAGTGGTCAAGAAGTGAAATGAGGAATTATTAGCTTATCTAGCTTCGGACATCGCTGCTCGATGAATTAATATGTAGCACATGGAGGTGTCTTTATATATATATATATATATGTATATATATATCTTGGGTCATTCCATAAATAATGTGGTTTTTTCAAATGTATGAATTATAAGTCAGAGGGGAATGGGATAAACTACTTGCGTCAACTTGCTATAAAAGCATGTAGCAATTTTATCTTGTCCTTATTCTTAGTAGAAGTTTTGAAGAGTGCAGTTATTTTTTCAAATCTATAATGGAAGCGCAAAGGAGCAAATTCAGAATATTTTGTTTTATGTGTTCAATAAAGGCAACAACATGACAGAAAGTGCAAGGAATATTGATATTAATATGGAGGTCAGACAATAAGCATAACTTAGTGTCAACGGTGGTTCCAGAAATTCCAAGCCAGAAACTACAGCCTAGAAGATGAGCCTAATCCTAGAAGATCTGTGGAGCTCGACAAGGATGTCTAGCAAACCCTGGTGGAACAAAATCTCATCATAATTGTTGAGGAACTAGCAGAGAAGCTTGGATTTAGTCATTTAACCATTCATCGATACCTGCGTGCCATTAGAAAAGTTAGCAAATTAGGTCAATGGGTTCCTTACAATTTTTCCGAGTCTAATCACATGCAGTGAGTGAATGTGTGCTCATCTTTGCTGTCACCTCTCATGAATGAACCTTTTTTTTTGGCTAAATAGTGACTGGTGATGAGAAATGAGTTCTTTTTAAAAATGTTAAGTGTCGAAAACAGAGAGTATGGAAAGGAGAAACACCATCATCCCATGCTAAAGAAAGTCTTCATCCACATAAGGTGTTGCTATTTGTTTTGTGGGATAGGAAAGGTTTACTCCACTTTGATCTTTTAAACCCAAACCAAATGATAACAAACAAGATCTACTGTGAGCAACTTGAGTGGTTTAAATCAGTGCTAGAAGAAAAATGACCGTTTTTAGTTTCAAGACAAAAGGTGTTCTTCCATCAGGATAATACTTGGCCACATACAGCGAGGATAACCTTCCAAAGCCTGGAGTAATTGGAATGGGAAACGATGCCTCACCCATCATATATGTCAGACATTGCTCCATTTGATTGTCATTTACTATGCAGTCTTCAAAATCATTTGGATGGAAAAAATATGAATTCTGTAGACAAGGGCAAAACAGTACTGGAGGAGTATTTTTCATCATGGACAAGTGAATTTTGAAAGAGGAGCTTTGCAAGTCTACCAGATAGATGGAAAAGTATTGTAGAAAAGGAAGGAGAGTATATTTTAGATTTAAAAAGAACTTTGTTTATCTAAATTTTGAAAATAAAAGAACTATCATAAAAAATAACTGCATTATTTATGGGATGACCCAATATATATGTGTATATATTATATATAGACACACACACACACATATATATAAATATATATATATATATAGAAAGATAGATAGATAGATACACATATATATACATGCATATATATATATATATATATATATATCACCGGCGATTTTTTTTTTCCTCTGTCTTCCCTTCTCGGGATCTTTCCTTCTCCTATGTTGTGTTTTTTTTTTGTTTTCTTGTTTGGATTAACTTTATATATATATATATATATATATATATACATATATATACATATATACATATATATATATATACATTTATATACATACATATATGCATATATATATTTATGTATGTATATATATGTATATATATATGTGAACCCTTATTCATGAATATATAAAATGTATGTATTCATATCTATGTATTTCTACATTTGTATATATATATATATATACATATATATATAAGTATGTATATATATATATACACACACACATACATACTTCAATGTATATGCATATGCATTTGCACATATACACACAATATATATATATAAATGCAGGAGCAGCTGTGTGGTAAGTAGCTTGCTTACCAACCACATGGTTCCAGGTTCAGTCCCACTGTGTGGCACCTTGGGCAAGTGTCTTCTAATATGGCCTTGGGCTGACCAAAGCCTTATGAGTGGATTTGGTAGACAGAAACTGAAAGAAGCCTGTCATATATATGTATATCTATCTATCTATCTATTTTTCTATCTATCTATCTCTCTCTCTCTCTCTCTCTCTCTCTCTATATATATATATATATATATTATATATATATATATATTATATATATATATATATATGTATGTTTGTGTGTCTGTGTTTGTCTCCCCAACATCACTTGAGAACCGATGGTGGTGTGCTTACATCCCCGTAACTTAGCGGTTCAGCGAAGAGACCAATAGAAGAAGTACTACACTTACAAACAATAAGTCATGGGGTCGATTTGCTCAACTAAAGGTGGTGCTCCAGCATGGCCACAGTCAAATGACTGAAACAAGTAAAACAGTGTATATATATATATATATATATATTCACAGTCAAAATATATATATTTATTAAATGTATTTTCATTAATCTATTATCAGAAAGGTTAAGTTGTTAGAGTTATGTTATGGGAAGTTTAATATCTAGATTGATCAGTTAAGAGGTCAAATAAAAAGAAAAGCTGAAAGAGAGGGAGTGAAGATAAAAAATAAAATGTAATATAATGAAATAAAATGTTACACATTTCTAAATATCTATTTTATAAATGTCATTAATCATTCTTTAATCATTAATATCCCTAACTGTTAGGTTCCTCATTAACCATAAATATTTTTACTAAATTTGAAACTGAATTAATTAGATCTTTATTAGAACCAGCATTTATATCTATAATCTTATTCAATATAAAATATATCACTTGCCTAAATATGCTTATTTCTAACATGTACAAAATATATATAAATGATTATATTCCAACAATCCTTCAATTTTATTTCTTTTGTAACACATATAAATAACATCTCTTTATGTATAAATTCCTAGCATATGCGTTATTTCTTTTTTACTTTTACAGAGTAAATTAAATTATGATATAATTCATATTTGTTAAAGTATCTTTAAATATCAACACTTGTATTAACTACTAAATATTTCTAATCTGCCTTAGCAAAAAAATTAATAATAAATACAAATACTGCATTTTTTCTTCATATATAACATAATATGCTGTTCCTGCATATAATGAAATGATCTCCAATTTACTTATTTATTTAGTTAATAATTAATAATTACAAACATCATGTTACATTATAACAAATGCCCAATATATGCTCCCGTATATTCTACTACATTTTATTTCATTATATTACATTTTATTTTTTCTCTTCATTCTCTCATTTCAACTTTTCTTTTTATTTGACCTCTTAACTGATCACTTTTAGATATTAAACTTTCCATAACATAACTTTAACAACTTAACCTTTCTGATAATAGATAAATGAAAATATATTTAATAAATATATATATTTTGACTTTGAGATATTTTCCTTAGTTTTCATCAGTAGATCTCACTGTTAGCCATGTGTTAAATTTATACTCACTTCGTCATGCCTGTCAAGATCATTGAAAGACTAGTACTAAATTCAAACAACATCAATGTATAATTATACATAAATGAAAATATTATTATTAATAAATAATAACAAAAATAATATAAGTAGGCAGCAAACATTAAAGCCAAAAAGGCAAATTTATAAATTCATAATTAATCATTAATAAAAAATATGGGTACAGGAAGTATCAGCATTGCTAGAAATAAGAGTAAAAAAATACTCAAATAATCCACCGTTTTACTGAAAATACAAGTTGATGAAAACTGAGGGACAAGCAAAATTTCTGTATACACATACACACACACACACACACACACACACACCACACACACCTATATATATATATATATAAAACATTAAAAATATTTCACATAAGCCAAGAAATATGGAAAAATAAGAAGAAAAAGGAAAAGAAAATGCATTTTTCTTTTTATATGGCAGTAAATTAATTCCAAAATATATTATGACAGTCAAATAATTTCAAGATATGATAATATGCATTGAAAAACAGATTGTCACTGACAAATTATTTCCAAAGACATTATTGCATATTCCAAAATGTCATCTCATATACAAAATATATTACTACAATCAACTCATTTCTAGATTATAGATTCCAATGTACATTCAAATAATTTTGGAGTCCATAATTATAAAAATACAACAAGGTGCATGTTTTCAAACCGGTTTTACTTCTTACGGAAGATATTCATTGCAATGTATTTGTATAATGGCTTGCTACTTGCCTTCCTTTAATATATAATGCATTTAACAAATGTAGCCACATTCTAGATTCACTAGGCAACAAGTGGAGTAACATTTTATGTTATTACATCCAGATTAAGTAGGAATATAAATTTTTATACTTCAAAAATATAAAGGGAAAATATATCTCATAAATATTAGGAAATGAATTAAAAATGAGTGTCAGCATTTAGTTAATAATTTAAACTTGGTTTATATTTTACTATTAAAAAAATTTCTTTCTTGATACTTTGTTGTTCTATCATATTTTCTGCATGATGATGTAGTAGGAACAGTTTAAAATCTGGTTGCTGAGTTCCTGCACATCTATCTAAATGCTGAGTCAAATTCTTCTATTGTTCAGATCATGTAGTTCTTCCAGGTGAACTGTCTTGCTTTTTCTGAGTGACATACTTGTTTGGGCAATATAATTCTTGCCACACCCAATGCATGTTAAGACATAAATTAAGTTTTCCAAAAGGCATAGAAAGTTTATTTAAAATTTGTCTATTTTTGAAGCAGAACACAGAGCCTTTAGGCATATAGATATATTCAACAACTTGAACTTCTATATTTTTTAACTATTGGGTAATGTTAGTTGGTAGTTGGGCACTTGTTAAATGTTTTTTTAATGAATGAGAATATTTTTTACTGTTTATTGTATTTTGTCTAAGTTTCTCCTCATTCTAAGATCATGTTTTAACAGGTAAATTTTACTTAATTGCAATAAACACCTCAGTATTCATTTGGCTATGGATTAAGATGTACAGTAAAACATTTGTTTCTATTTTGGTTTTCACAATTCTTAAATCACTGATATCAATTTCTTCTGCTCTTTTGATTGCATTATGAATTAATGATGGTGGATAATATCTGCTAATTAGGCTATCTTTTAGCTCATTTAGCATTTTCTTTCAGGTGCTCACATTTGATATAATAGTGCATAACCTTTTTTGCTTGATTGTACAGGATATTGACTCTCATGTGCTTTGGTTGGCATGAAGCAAAAAGTAAATATTGTGTGCATGTGTATGTATATATGCCCACACTCACACGCACTCATACATGCATACACACATTCCTTCATCCATTTGATGTTCATTTTTACTATGCTAAAATGGGTTTGGACATGGAGTTATTTGAGGCTAGATTTTATAGCCAAATGCTCTTCTTTTCACCAACCCTTGCCTGTTTTCAAGTCAGGGATTTATTTTTGTTTTGTCTTTAAGAGTGACAGTAATAAGTGAACAAGAAATGTCAGCATCAGCATTACTTCACTCAATCAGTGACAAGTCCAGAATAATCAACATCCATGCTCCCCACCCCCATATATGCTCTCATGGATGTATAAAATGTTTGTGTAAAATTAATGATTCAAGGTATAGCTGCTTAAGACTTCCATGTGAGGGGATCAGTCAGGCTAAGTCAAAGGGAATGAAGAAAACAAAGATGGTAGATAGAACTGTTACCACAAACCTGCTAACCTTCGAACATCCTTCACCCAGCGAGTATAAAATATAAATAAAATCAGAGCAGGCAGTATCAGTAGGATGCTAAGTGAAATACTTCACAGCATTTTGTCCGTCTTTATGTTCTGAGTTCAAATTCCTCTGGGGTCAAACTTGTTTTCATCCTTTCAAGGTTAATAAAATAAATACCAGCTGAGTACTGGGGTTGATTTAATGGACTAAGCCCCTCTCTCCAAACTGCTGAGGATGTAAATTTTGTGTAAGAATAAATGTTGTAAACTTCATGACACAATAAAAAAAACATTAGTTTAGAGGAGTACTATCCTGTAGAGAATTCCACAAAAAAAAACTCTAAGATTATCTAAAGAAACTTTAATTGTATAAGCATGATCCAAAAATTAATTTGGCAACAGAAAAAGTACCTGACCATAAAAATCTTACCTCACATGCCATCCCTCACCTTACTAACATGGGAAATCCAATTTGCCCTTTTTTATGACACAAGGGTATGACTTGAGAAAAGCGCGGCTACTCTTTCTGGCAAGCCACATGACCATGTACAAGCTGCCTCACTATGTTCCATATAGAAATGGGGTTTGTTGTTCTTGTTTAACTCCAGGTGAACCCTGATACAGCAGACTTCTCTTCAAAGATGTTCTAACCATGATGATCCAATCATTTATTTAGATAGTACATCAAAGTCAACATTTTCACATCTGCTTTTCTTATGTTAAGTCAATAGCCTGCTGTTTTTGCCAGGTGGAGCAACCATGGAAGTAAATATATTGATTTCAAATTTTGACAAAAGGCCATCAATTTCAAGAGAGGGAGTAAATCAATTACATTGACCCCACTGTTCAACTGGTAGTTATTTTATCCACCCTGAAATGACTAGGAGGAGAAATTTCAGTTGGTTCTCTGTCTGGCTCTTGAGGGACAAATGTTTGGGTTAAGTTGCCAGTTGGGTTAATCTTCCCTGGTGATGTCAATTGTTTTGTGGATACTGTGGTTTCATGACTGTCTGAGTATTGGCTTCGATTAAATCAACTTGGTCCACAATAGGGTCATACTTATTAGTACAATTGTTCCTTTGAAAAAGCACAGGTCCTGGGTTAAGAAGCCATGTTTGCATAGATGTTTCTGTTGCTGAATGTCTTGGATAGTTAAAAAGACGTTCATGAGGAGTGGTGTAAGTGGATGTACAAAGTAGGGATCTGATTGAATGCAATGCGTCTAGAAGAACCGTTTCCCATGAAGATACTGGAAGGGCACAGGTTTTCAAAGAGAGTAGTACTGACTTCCAAATAATACCATTATATCTTTCTACTTGACTTTCCCAGTAGGATTGTATAGTGTCATCCTACTCATTGCAATGCCCTTCCTGAGGAGCCAATTCTCTCAATCTTGTATACATGAAAGCCATTTCCTGGTCTGAATGTACATAACTGGGCATACCAAAAACTGAGAACAAGTCTGTAAGACACTTTATTACAGTCTGAGCCGATGTGTCAGATGCTGGATAACCAAACGGAAACTGAGAATATTCGTCAACTATTGGTAGGAGATAAGGATGCTTTGTGGAAGGAATTGGACCTTTGAAATCGATGGAAATTCGCTCGAAGGGCTGCATGGCCTTAACTAAGTTAACTGAGTCTGGTTTATAATATTGTGGTTTCAGAAATTCCTACATATTTGCTTCATGTTCTCTAACAAATATGGAAGATTTCTACTGCGGACGAAATGATGAAGGTGTATTATACCAGGATGGCACAGTGATGCAAGTAACTCATAAAGTGAATGTGAACTAATTGCTGAACAGTGTACCCTTGTGAATGCATCCAGAGCAATGTTGCTGGATGCTGGGTGATAGTGAATATCATATGAGATAACGCAATGCGCCATCTCATAATTTTATCATTTTTAATTTTGCTCGTCACTTTATACATGAATGCAACAGAACGTTGATCAGTAATTAATGTAAAATGTCTACCTAGAAGAAAGTGTCTCCAACGATGAATTGATTCGATAATTGCTTGGGCTTCCTTTTCAACTGAGGAGTGGTACTGTTCACTACCTTGCAGCATGTGAGAATGGAATGCAACTGGTCTTCCATCTTGATTTAGTGTTGCAGATATGGCAAAATCCAAAGCACCCGTCTCAACAGTAAATGGAATGTTCTCATCTATTACTTGAATGGCAGCATTGGCTAGTTCTACCTTTAATGACTCAAATGCTTTTACTTGTTGACTGTTTAGAGGAAATTTTAATACGTTATTTAGAGGATATATTTTGTCAGAAAATTTGGAGATCCACTTAGTATAAGAAAACATATCGGCTATGCGTTTTAATGATTTCTGGTCAGTTGGTGTAGGAAGATTGAGGAGTGGAGCAAGCCTTTCTGGGTCAGGGCTGAGGGTATTGTATGAGATATGGTATCCAAGAAAGTCAAGAGTTGTTGCTGAGTAAGTGCATTTGTCTTTATTCATGGTAAGCCCTTCACTTTTTGCTGCCATTTCAAAATTTTCAAAATTTTTATCATGGTCATTTTGATCTTTTCCACATATGGTTGAATTGTCTATGAATGGGAACATATCTTGCAGCTTATATTTACTCATGAAGTCGTCCATTATATGTTGGAAACATGCACTACCATTAGTTACTCTGAATGGCATTCTAATATAATGCCGTAATTTACAATCAGCTTCAAAGGCAGTGAATTGACGGTCTTTCTCTGATAGAGGAATCTGATGGTATGCTGAATGTAAGTCTATAGTACTGTAGACTTTATACTTGGCGATAGTGTTCACTAACTCATCAGTTTTAGGAAGTGGGTAGGCACCAAGCTGTGTATATTTGTTAATCTTTTCTAAGTTGTCAATCACCATTCTTCGCCTTTTTTTTCTTGAACAACTAACACTTGCAATCTCCAAGGGGAGTTACTAGGTTTAATAATGTTCGCATCTGCTAAGCAGCATACTTCTGTCCCGATGAACTCTCGATCATGTTCCGAGTATTTTCACGATTTGGCTGCAATAGGTTTGCAGTCCTCTCTGAGATGAGTGAATAGCTTTGGAGGATCAATTTTCATAGCTGTCAGCACAGTAAATGTTAATGGTGGTCTCTGTCCTCCATATAGTATGGTAATACTTTCATGCCATTATTAGAAGTCAGTACCCAGAATTAGGTCAGTGTGCAAGTTTCTAAGCATGTACAGTTTCACATGGTAGTATTTCTGATTATTCAGGGTTAGTGAAACAGTGCAGTATCCCTTGTATTCCGCAGAAAGAGATGCAGAAGCCATACCAATGATGTTCTTCAATTTTACCGTCTTGATATGAGTGTGTTCACTAGCTTCTCACTAATGAAGCTCTTGTCAGTGTTACCACTATCAATTAAAGCTTCAGCTTTATAGCTATTGTTCAGTATAACCATTTTTCTACATTTGAAACACCTGGGCTTCCTCCCCTCTACATGCTCAGCCAATGTGGTGTCTTCACTGATACATATCTTCTCTGGTAATTTTTCCAGGTCTGTTGTTATTGCTTAGGCCAAGACCTCCAGAGTTTGCCCTTTCCAGTTTTGTGAGGCATCTCTGGATATCTGTATCATATTTATTTTTTCTTCTCTCCCGTATAGAAGGGTGGTAATTATACACGCAATCTCTATCTCTGGCGGAATATTTTTAATCTTAATCCGGGACACTCTACATCCCAGATATAATGGTAGCAATATAATGCTACCACTTTGCAAGGTTTGAGTCAATAATTCTTTTGCACTCTTGGCCGACTTAAACATTGCTTCCACAGTTGCAAATTTGGTACCTTGGGTCAGGTATTTTATCTGACCTAACATTGGCCCGAGGCACTTTTCTATAGTGCTTTCTTCAAGGTGTTCGAATCTTTTTTTTTTCACAGTCATAAGTTTTGTAGACAATTGTACTCTCCATCGTTCGATTCAGAATCTCGCTGGGGGTGATTCAGCTTTCATCATTTTCCTCGTGGATCATGCCGTACAGGCTTGGATTTCTTCTTTCTTGAAAGTCCTGTTTTCCTTTCCTCCCACAATGGAGGTGAAGTTTCTTACTTCTTCAACTGAAGACATTTTCGCTTTTTTTTAAAACAAAATATTGTTACAATATCGATATCAAGGTTTGTTCCTAAGGAACACAGTTCGTAATTAATAAACAATTCCTTCTTCCATGTGGGAGGCCAACAATTTCACAAAGAAATTTATACAATAACAGTTCAACAATGTTTCCCTTACGGGAAACCACAACAAAAAATGAACAATTCCTGCAAGCAAGCGACAAACAAATTTTACACAGACCTTTCAATAAAATGATGCACTCCCAGCCAATGAAATCGCCCGCTCTCTCTCTCTTCCTGTCAAATGCACATGCTCTTTATATCAACGTTATTTGTATAACATAGAGGCTGACCAAAGACCTATGTTTTTAGGAATTATTTTACAGTTGGAATTCCCCCACTGTTACAAATTCTGACCTGTTTTTCTAGTAAGGGAATTTTTATTCCAATCGTTTTTGAAAGCACAGAGCTACGGGATAA
>NC_043000.1:80309259-80341759 GCF_006345805.1 Octopus sinensis
CAGTTGAGTACTGGGATCAATGTAATCGAATTAAACTCAACCACACACGAAATTGCTGGACTTGTGCCAAAATTTGAAACTAATTTTTACACACGTAACCCCTGGTGTGATATTTTAAATTTCAACCTGTCATCTCTTTCATTGTATTTTTGCGAGTACTATCATCATAAACCCTTAATACTTTCTTCTGTTTTTCCCATCTTAATGTCGATGTCCTTTCGTCTTAACCCCAGGTCATGCATTTCTTTAATTTCCAACATATTCATTCACTCATGAAAACTTATCACACATTCACAGTCCTTGTCTCTAATTTCGTCTTTCTCCAAGTCCAGGAACCATCCCTCCCTCACTCCCTCCCTCTCGCATGTTCTGATCCCCCACCCACCCACTGGCTCATCTATCGTCCTTCACCCTGTCTATCTAATTCCTACACTATATGCCTATCTATCTATAGGCCTTTTCCATCTCTTAATCTCTAGTCCATGGATACCAGATCTCAGTGGTGCGCCCGTCCTCACACCCCTCCACCTGAACCGGAAGTCTCTATCTCATCTTCCTTTGCTTTTCTCCCATGAACACCTAAAGGCCTTATGCCAACCCCACCCCTACTATATAAGGTTGTGATCATACAGTGCAAAACATGATAGTTTAGTGTATGCAGGTTGAACTTATAAGATCATTGTTTGCTTATGAATTCTGCCAAATGTGAGCTCTCTTTTCAGGCACATGACGCTACTGTCCCCCGCCCCAGGGTCTCTAGGGCCCATACCTCCCACACCCTCAGAGTTGGCACTCTCAACGTCGGCACACTGAAAGGTAGGTCTGGTGAGATTGTTGAAATGCTTGAACGTAGATGTGTTGATATGTGCTGCATCCAAGAAGTAAGGTGGAGAGGAGGTTCTGCTAGGTTCCTCACACGCAAAGAACACAGGTACAAGATTTTCTGGGCAGGGAACACTGATGAGGTTGGGGGCATGGGTATACTTCTCGCTGAAAAATGGGTAGATAAGGTAATAGAAGTAATCAGAGTAAATGACAGAATACTTAAAATTAGATTAGTGATTCATCATGGATTAGCAGCCATTATATTGGCCTATGCCCCTCAGTCGGGGCTACCCGATGGACAGAAAACCGATTCTATGGCACCCTACTGCAGACTACCTCGTTGACGAACGACAGAGATTTTCTCTTTGTGGCTGGTGACTTCAATGATCATGTTGGACGACATGCTGGGGGCTTCCATGGTGTACATGGAGGCTATGGTTATGGTTCTCGCAACGAGGAGGGAACCAGGCTGCTGGAGTTCTGCGATGCAAATGATCTTTTGGTTTGCAACACTAACTTCAGGAAACCTACCAGCCACCTAGTCACCTACCGATCGGGCCGACATGCCAGCCAAATTGACTACATCCTTGCCAGGAAAAGGGAAAGATGGCTGCTTATAAAGGCAAAAACCTTCCCAGGTGAAGAGTGTACTTAAAGATCCTGTGAATGGACAGAGACTTAGGGACATATTACTTGAAGCCTTTGACGAAGTAAAAGGGGATTTAGCTTCACATGGGGTAGAAGACAACTGGAGGTTTCTAAAAGACAACCTGCTGAGAGCCACTGACCAGATCTGTGGCTGGTGCAAAGTCCCCTCTCGACCCAAAATAACGTGGTGGTGGAACAATGTTGTAGACAGAGCTATTAGAGATAAGAGACAGGCTTGGAAGGACTGGAAAAATGGTGGTAGCGGGAAATTGTATCAGACTACCAAAAGAGAAGCTAGGAGACAGGTTTATTTAGCCAGAAGGGAAGCAGATAAGAAAAAATTTGCCAATGTTCTGTGCCGTGAGGACCAAAGACTTGAGGTATTCCGTGTTGCAAGACAGTGTGTAAGAGAGAATCATGATGTGGTAGGAGAGAAATGTGTTCGCATGGATGATGGCTCACTTACGTTGAATGAGGATGCAAAGAGAGAGGTTTGGAGACACCATTATGAGAGGCTGCTAAATAAGGAAAATGAATGGGATAAAGAGAGTCTGCCGAATGTCGACCCAACAGAGGGACCAGCTATCCGAGTTGACAGTTCCTTAGTAGTTAAGGCAATTAGAAGCATGAAGACAGGGAAAGCCCCAGGCCCATCAGGAATTACTGCAGAGATGCTTAAAATATCTGGTAGTGTCGACTATAGCCTAGTCACCCATATAGTTAACCAGGTGATACACGAATGACTGGTGTAGCAGCATAATAGTCAACTGCTACAAAGGTAAAGGTGACGTTTTAGATACAAATAATTACAGAGGTATCAAGCTGTTGGATCAGGTAATGAAGGTTACAGAGAGGGTCATAGCCCAACTGATTAGGGAAAGAGTCAGCTTGGATGAGATGCAGTTTGGTTTCGTGCCAGGGAAAAGCACCACTGATGCCATATTTCTGGTGAGACAGCTGCAGGAGAAATACCTAGCCAAAGATAAGCCTCTGTACCTGGCCTTCATTGACATGGAGAAAGCCTTTGACAGGGTCCCCCCATCCCTTATCTGGTGGTCAATGAGGAAACTAGGGATAGATGAATGGTTAGTAAGAGCTGTGCAAGCCATGTACAGAGACGCTGTAAGTAAGGTGAGGGTTGGCAACGAGTACACTAAAGAATTCAAGGTAGAGGTAGGGGTCCACCAAGGTTCAGTCCTCAGCCCCCTCCTATTTATCATAGTCTACCAGGCAATAACGGAGGAATTCAAGACAGAATGCCCCTGGGAGCTCCTCTATGCTGATGACCTTGCTCTAATTGCTGAGTCACTATCAGAACTAGAGGTAAAGTTTCAAGTCTGGAGGCAAGGATTAGAATCGAAGGGCCTTAAAATTAACCTAGCTAAAACCAAAGTCCTAATATGTAGGAAGGCAGGCAAATCACAAATGCCTTCAGATAGATGGCCCTGCTCGATCTGTAGAAAAGGCGTAGGTAGAAACTCTATAAGATGCACCAAGTGTAAGCTATAGACACATAAGAGGTGCAGCAATGTCAAAGGAAGGCTAACTGGGAAGATAGTTTTTGTATGTGACAGATGCTCAGGAGCAATAAACACTGAAAATGCTCAGAGACCAACTTCTGCCACATTCCAGGGAGAAAAACTAGAAATTGTTGATAGCTTCCATTACCTAGGTGACCAAGTCAGTAGCAGGGGTGGGTGTGCTGAAAGTGTAACTGCTAGAATAAGAATAGCCTGGGCAAAGTTCAGAGAGCTCTTACCTCTGCTGGTGACAAAAGGCCTCTCGCTCAGAGTAAAAGGCAGACTGTATGACGCATGTGTATGAACAGCCATGCTACATGGCAGTGAAACTTGGGCCGTGACTGCTGAGGATATGCGTAAGCTTGCAAGAAATGAAGCCAGTATGCTCCGATGGATGTGTAATGTCAGTGTTCATACTCGACAGAGCGTAAGTACCTTGAGAGAAAAGTTGGACCTAAGAAGCATCAGTTGTGGTGTGCAAGAGAGACGACTGCGCTGCTATGGTCATGTAGCGAGAATGGATGTAGATAGTTGTGTGAAAAAGTGCCACACCCTAGCGGTTGAGGGAATCTGTGGAAGAAGTAGACCCAGGAAAACCTGGGACGAGGTGGTGAAGCACGACCTTCAAACTCTAGGTCTCACCGAGGAAATGACCAGAGACCGAGTCCTTTGGAAGTATGCTGTGCATGGGAAGACACGGCAGGACAAGTGAGACCATAACCCATGGCCTCTACCTGGGACGTAGCCAGCCCACTTATGCATACCTTTCCTTCTTGTGACACAAACCCTACTTGTGAAGACCTGTTGAGGCAAGTGAAAATCAAAATCGAAATCGATCACCATCGATGGAAATTGTAGCTGTGGTACCAGTGCCGGTGGCACATAAGGGAACCATCTGAACGTGGCCGTTGCCAGTGCCACCCCAACTGGCCTCCATGCCGGTAGCACGTAAAAAGCACCATCCAATTGTGGCGTTTGCCAGCCTCGTCTGGCCCCTGTGCCGGTGGCACGTAAAATGCACCATCCGATCGTGGCCATTTGCCAGCCTCGTCCGGCACCTGTGCAGGTGGCACGTAAAAAACACCCACTACACTCAAGGAGTGGTTGGCGTTAGGAAGGGCATCCAGCTGTAGAAACACTGCCTGATCAGACTGGGCCTGGTGCATCCTTCTGGCTTCCCAGACCCCTGTTGAACCGTCCAACCCATGCTAGCATGGAAAACGGGCGTTAAACGATGATGATGATGATGATGACACACACACACTCACACATCTTTTAATTTTTTGTTTTAACACCAAAGCAATGCAAATTACTAGAGTTAATAATACAGGTCGATGGTTAGTAATAAGACCTGGAATTTTAATATTTCAGGCTTAGGATATCTTCTTCAGGAAATCTTCAGAGAGAAGCTGTTGTTAACTGACTTCTCTGTTCTGTTTATTCACTGCACCCTGTATACACACACACACACACACACATACAGGGTGCAGTGAATAAATTGTCGTCTAAATTACACAAAAATGAAAACACTGACGTCTCATTTTAACAGATATATTTACCAAAATTACATTAAAATATCTTGAAATACTAAAGAGTAATTTATTCAATAAAATTGTCATTGGCTTCAACCATGGCCTCCAGACAACTTCGTAATCTCCTGCAACTCTTATGGACAGTTTCCTTGTTTAAGTTGGTGAATGCTGCCATAATCCTTACCTTCAGTTCATCTTTGGTTTTACAAGGAGTTTTATTGGTCTTTCACTCAACTGTGCTCCACACATAATAAAGGGTATTGCAGTCTGAGGAGTGAGGTGGCCAGATGTTAGGGGTGATATGCTCATAGAAATTGTCTGACAGCCATGACTGGGTTCTCCTGCTTGTGTGGCATGGTGCAGAGTCCTGTTGCCAGACATAGAGCCTTCCAGCAGCCACCCTCTTGACCCAATGCAGCACTACCTCCTCTAAGCACTTGATGTAGGCCTCTGTGCTGAGTCTGAGGGCATGTGGAAAGATGAATGGAGGCACACAGAACAATACAGTTAAATTCAATATGAAGCGGTATATGCAAGTCCAGGGGGCAGCCATCAGTGTCAGTGTGACTTGGGATGTGGTGGGACTATTCATGACCAGGTGGGACAGAAAACTGAAATAAGCTCTTGAAGCTCTTGAGGAACACACAGTAGCAATCAGACTTTACAGGAGATATGTGGGTGACATCAACATCGTTATCAAAACACCATCGAACAGCCAGACTGAAGAGAATGAGAGGATCATACTAGAAAGCATCCTACATATAGCTAATTCCATACACCAAAGCATCAGGATAACTAAAGATTACACAACAAGTCACCCAAACAAGAGACTCCCGGTCCTTGACACATAACTTTGGCTAGAAACCATTAATAACAAAATGAATATCCTCTACTCACACTATATGAAACCCATGTCCTCAAAGTATGTAATCTATAAGAGTTTGGTGCTATCACTCAATGTGAAAATTAATATATTAATAGCTGACCTAGTCAGAATAATGACAAACATATCACCCCTGTGTAAACCCTGGGCGAAACAGAAACACACGCAAGACTTCATGCATTGCATGCAATTTTGGGGATACAACTAGGAAAATAGGATCCAAGTGTTCAAGGGGGCTAGCAAGAAATTTGAAGAGATTGTAAATAAGGATGCTGATGAAACACAACCTAGGTTCTGTAGTAAGCAGCAGAATAAAATACAAAGAATTTATGATAAAATGAACAAAAAGTACGTATGGTACAATGCTAACAAGTTCCAAAGGGTGATGTTTGTAGAAGCCACACCACATGGGGAACTAGCCTACAGATTTAGGCTAGTTGACTAAGTTGAACATAAAAGTCAATAATATGCAAAACATACCCCTTCAGAAAGACCACATGTGTAGAGGAGAACTGTGTAGTGTGCAAATATAGCCCTGGTGTCAACTGTAAA
The DNA here is from genome assembly GCF_006345805.1 of Octopus sinensis. Taxonomy (NCBI): domain Eukaryota; kingdom Metazoa; phylum Mollusca; class Cephalopoda; order Octopoda; family Octopodidae; genus Octopus; species Octopus sinensis. The sequence continues at coordinate 80,315,220 of NC_043000.1, forward strand.
ACAGAAATGTAGTTTACTGAATAAACTGCATGGATGGTAATTATAAAAACCAGAAAACTGCATACAAAGGTGAAATTGCGAGAAGTTTGGCCGAGTGTATAAATGAACATTAGAGGGAATACAGGGATCAAAGACAAGCCTTGATACTCTACCAACATACCAAAAACAACATGATGGTGTGCTAAGCTGGATTAGCATAGAAATCCTGTTTAAACACCCGGACAACGCATTACTTTGACAGATATGAGAGTCAGTCTTCATAAAAGAAACACGACCTGTTTTGAATAGTAAATACTCTCGATAGGCAAAGCACTTACAAAGACCCATGGATGCACACACACACACACACCACACACACACACATGCAAAGACAAATAAGGACACAGACATGCCCTCATGCCCACATGGACACACACACACATATGAATATGCCCACACATGGAAACATACACAAAGAAATACACATTTACACACAAACACATAGGAACTCACACACATACACAGGAGTACACATGGAAACACACATATAAAGACACACTGAGACACAGACACATGCTCACACATGGACACGCAAACACAGGCACACATGCTCGTGCACACATGCCCTCCAATACACACATGGACACACATGCATACATATGCATGTTCACACTCACGCACAGATAGGTATCAGTTTGTTCAACATTTATCAAACAAAGAAGACGGTTTAACTGTCTTTCAGAGAAACGTTATATGGATGAAGATGTGTGTTTGCGAAGAAAACAAAGAGAAAACCAAAACTGCTATCTTATGTATATGAAAAATGACATAGGTCAGTATTTAAAAAACATACACACACATATGAATGCACACACTTATGTATAAACACACACATACACACACTCACATACTCATCTCAGACAGATCTCATACAAATACCAACGCTGAAACATAAGTTCAAAAGAAATGGAGGTAGAGAGATGTGTCACTGAAGAGTTTGCAACATTGCAATGAAATAATTATTTGATTAAAAGAAAAAAGAAAAGACAACGCGATCATTAATGAACATTTGAACTATTGATTAACTGACCAAAGTGTTTAACATATGAGTTAGAATAACTGGTAAAAGATGGCTAATCAATAAGTTTGTTAGTGGAATAACTAAACCTTAGCTGACAATGATAATAAAGGATTTGAACCAGTGTGTGTGTTCAAAGGTTCAATAGTATTCTTTTCAACACACGAATTCATACCAAGAATCTTGCAAACCAATACAAATACAAACTTCATACTTTTCTCTAAAATAACTCCACCATGTTTGCTGTAGCCCTTAAAATGTCCTTTCACGTCAATGGTTGCACCCACCCTTTCCCACCCCAGCCAATAATATCGGAAATCTCTTTCTCTCTCACTCTTACCGGAAATCTCTTTCTCTCTCATTCTTACTGGAAATCTTTCTCTCTCACTCTTACTAGAAATCTCTTTCTCTCTCACTCTTACCAGAAATTGCTTTCTCTCTTATCAGAAATTGCTTTCTCTCTTACCAGAAACCTTTCTCGTACTGGACATCCAGTTGCCCTTCACCTCTCTCCTCCTCTGTTGGTAATCTTACTGCCCTCTTCTCTCTCTCCTTTCCCTATGTCTAGAATAACTAAACCAGATAGTAGCCCATTCACTTTTTAAAAAATTTATTTATTTATTTACACATTTATATCTGCAGCATTAGTAACGCTTCACCCACAAGGCTCATAACACTTATATTTACAATGCCCCAACACTTTCATATACAATACTTCCTTACTCCCACCCCCATAGAGGTAACAACCGTAACAACTCTAACATGCTTGATTGACAGTAGGTTAAAAGCAAGAACAACTATTACGATGCCTGTTACCAAACTTTCACAGGAACCTTCTTTTCAGGTACTGAGTAACATCTCTCCTTCCTGTGTTACCTCCCATATTTCTTTCCCAGTTTTCAGAGTTGGCACTCTAAACGTAGGCACATTGAAAGGTATGTCTAGCAAGATTGTAAAGATGCTTGAACAGAGACGTATTGACGTATGTTGCGTACAAGAGGTAAGATGGAGAGGAGCTTCAGCCAGAGTCCTCACAGGCAAAGCACATAGGTATAAACTCTTCTGGGAAGGTAATAGTGATGGAATAGGAGGTGTGAGCATACTTCTTGCAGAGAAATAGGTGGATAAGGTAATAGCAGTAGTGAGGATGTGTGATAGAGTACTCAAACTCAGTCTAATCTTGCAGAATGGTATAGCTACAATTATCTCTGCCTACACTCCACAAGCGGGCCTACCAAATGAACAGAAGGATCACTTTTATGATATTCTTCTGCAGGCTACCTTAAAGATGAGTGACAACGATCTCATCTTTGTGGCTGGAGATTTAAATGGGCATGTTGGACAGCAATCTGATATCTTCCATGGTGTACATTGGGGGCCATGAAGTTGGTACCAGAAATGAAGAGGGAACTAGACTCATGGAGTTCTGTAATGCAAATAACATATTGATCTGTAACACCAGCTTCAGGAAGCCAGTTAGCCCCCTGAAGTATTTTGGATTGCAAGACAGTGTGTGAGAGAAAACCATGATGTCATAGAAAAGGAATGTGTCTGCATGGATGATGGTGCCCTTGCGTTTAATGATTCTGCGAAGAAAGAGGCTTGGAGAAGCCATTATGAAAGACTGTTGTTAAAGGTAAGTTACTTGAGGTTGTTGATTCTTTCATCCACCTTGGACGCTCTGTACAAAATGATGGAAATCTTGACACAGAAATACATCTGCAAATTCAAAGGGCAGCACAAGCATTTAGTGGTTTGGAGTGAGCATTTCACACCAATGACATATATATATATAGCAGCACAAAATTGGCTCTTTACAAATCATTTTTCTTAGCATCCCTGTTGTATTCTTCTGAAACATGGACATGCTATAAAAGACATTTCAAATTGTTAGAACAATTCCACTAAAGCTGCCTTCATTGCATTTTAAACATTAAATGGGGTTCTTTTACTCCAAACACATATGTCCTTGCGTCTGCAGGTATCACTTCAATTAAAGCAATAATTCTGAAAAACCATATGAGATGGTTTGCCAATATTTTTCAAATAGCGGATGAATGCACACCCAAACAACTGTTTTATGGTGAGCTTGCAGAGGGGAAACGCTATCTGTGTACACCTAAAAAGAGGTTTAAAATACGGCATAAGGATTACCATGAAGTCACTTGGAATAGCTCCAGAGAAAATAGAAGTCTTTGCTTTGGATTAAGCTGGATGGCAAGCAAAAGTGTGGAATGGAGTGAAAGCAGTTGAGGAGGCCAGGATAACACATACAAGACTCAAGGGAGATTTAAAGAAGAATGTTATGATCGAGAAGATAAATCACAATGCCCCTTTTGTGTGCATGGTTTGTGAAAGACCATGCTCAAATCTCAAATCTCATTTGCAGACCCATGTAAAACAAAACTCCAACTATTTTGCCTATATCTGTGCACACCTTTCAATGCTATATATGCCTTAAGGTCTGCATATCTAACAGAGGCCTCAAAAGACATTTTAAGATCCACAAAGATCAGAACTTAACTGTAGCTCTTGGTGGTCCAAATCAGATATGCAATCTATGAGGGTATCTTTACAATAAATTGTCTGGTTTAAAAAGCCACATCAGACGCCATGATGGATCTAAGGAGGTGATCAGATTCTGCATAAGGAGTAGACAACCACCATATATACATATATATATATATATATATATGTCGGTCGGACAGATTCCGGATGCACCACCGACATAGCTCTACTGTTATCACCCATACAAGTGCCAGTCGAGAAGCAAGTGAAGCAAGGAGATACAATCTCCCCAAAACTTTTCACTGCATGTCTCGAACAGATCATCAGAGGCATCGAATGGCAAGGTAGTGTCAACATCAATGGCGAGCTCCTCACTTACCTCCATTTCGCTGATGACATCGTACTCATCGCTGAAAACATGGATCAGCTTCAGACCATGCTGACGGAGCTCGACATCAAAAGTTCTGCAGTAGGTCTCAAGATGAACCGCATGAAAACAAAGTTCATGCGGTCAGACAACGTACCAATAGGTCGAATGGTGATCGGCAGTGATGAAATAGAGGAAGTGAGAGAATATGTCTACCTGGGACAGGAAGTAAATATGTGCCGGGATATCAAAAAGGAGATCTCACGGGGAGTAAGGGTCGGATGGAAGGCGTTCAATGGCATAAGGGATGTGCTCAAGGGAAGGTTGGACAGGACCACCCGCGCCAACCTCATTAACAGTGCAGTTCTGCCTGCAATGTTATATGGTAGTGAAACATGGGCTACCACAAAGAGAGAAGAGCAAAGACTGATAACGGCTCAAAGAGCCATAGAAAGGTCAATGCTTGGTATCTCGTTGAGAGAGCACATAAATAGCAACATCATCAGAAAGAAGTCCGGTGTGAGAGATGTCATCGCAGAGTATACTCGCAGCAAGTATAGATGGGCTGGACACGTCACCTGGCTCACCGATAATCGGTGGACGCACGCAGTTGCCGAATGGTACCCACGTGAGCGGAAAAGACCACCCAGAAGACCTCCACGGCAGTGAAGTGACGATTTCAAGAGGATGATTGGGATCATGTGGATGAGAAAGGTGCGATCCCGAGTGGAGTGGACAGCGTGCTGTGACCAGCGGTGTCAAATGGATGCCTGACGGACTGGTCCGTCAAAGTGATCAAAGTGATATATATATATATATATACACACACACACAAGCACACACAGATAGATAGATAGATAGATAGATCTAAATATACATTCATATATACATGCATTCCAAAATTTACAATCACTTGATTTTTATGTTGGAGTTGTTGCCATTGCTTGTTTTCAAGCAATTTTTGTGATGTGTTTTTGTCTGAATAACCTCCATTTATCACTATATTTTATATAGGAGACACTGCCATAATATAAAAAAAACAACTCAAATACTCCTGAGTTGTTTTCCCCTCATGCATCTTGTTGATATCCATCACCAGTATCACTACCTTTCCTATAGTTCTATTTATATATATTGGTTGTCTTGTAGTCTTGACAACTGAATAAAACATGCTTTGCTGATGAGCACTAATATGACTGAAATATGTCAATACTTCTGCCATTTGGCTGTAAAGACTTACATCTACGAGCTCTTTAATTTGCAAATATTTCAATTAGCAGATTTTACTGGAGTTGTCTCCCTTGCGCAGTCTTTTTAGATTTCATATATCTCATGGGCTAGTTATTTTCATCTATTACCTGCTTGAGTTATCTCAGTTAATTGACATTTTTCAACTCATATTATCACAGAGTTGAGGCTCTATCATACATATCTATGCACTAATATAGACTAATATAATATATTTGCTTGTGTGTATGTACTGATGTATGTATGTATGTATGTATGTATGTATGTATGTATGTATGTATGTATATATGTATGTATGTATGTATGGATGGATGGATGGATGGATGGATGTATGTATGGGTGGATGGATGGATGGGTGTAGGTATGGATGTATGCATGCATTTATGTATGTATGTTTGTTCATACACACATGCATGTACATATGCACACACACATACACACACATACATACATGCATCCATATCTATATCTATTTATCTACCAAGCTCTCTTTCTCTCTCTCTCTTTCCATATTATATACATATATATAAATATATATATATAATATGTACACACATATGTATATATATATATAAATATGCAAATATTTATATATGTATATGTATATATTCATTTGTTTATATACATACACACATGTGTGTATATATATATATATATATATATATATATATATGTACCTTCCTGTATGCATATCTAAATATGCACACATGTGAGTGTGTTTGTATGTGTAAATTTGTATGTATTAGTTTCGGCTTTTATCAACACATGCAGAGCAAATAAGATTTATGAAGATATAAAGGTCAAATCATGGAAGACATTATGTATATGTAGCTTCATCATTACTGACAACTTAACAGGAAAGATGAACAAAATGGAAAAATAAAACAAGAAAAAGAGCCTTCTTCTCAGAGAAGCCTAATATTGCTTAATAATGATTTCTAGCTATGCAGTTGTATATTCTAATGTCTAGACATCACTCCAGTATCTTCCTATAGTATCCTGATTAGCATTAATATTGAACACATTACTACAGAGTTTAATAACCGCTGTGAACTGTTTGATTTTCATCAGTTCATTTGAACGCTGTCGTATGTACATTTAAGTCTATGTCAAAATCGCTGCTAGTATTATTTCTTGCTGACTCTTGTAAAAGTTAATTTCACTGTGATATGTGTAAGAAGATCGTTTTGTAATCAAAAATTCTCAGGTTCAATCCCATTGTATGATACCCTGGGCAAATGTCTTCTACAATAACTTTTGATCAACCCAAAACTGTATGAATGAAACTATTTGGACAAAGACTGTGTGGAAGCTTTTCTCATGAACTGTATCTGTATTCCTAATGGCCTACCTTGTCAAATATTAAATGTGTGTGGTGCTGGTCTTCAGCCTGTCAGTGAAGTGCATGTACAAATGTGTGTGAATATATGTATGTCTGCATGTTCTTCTCTTTCTCTTTTTACTTTAGAATAAATTTTGATTGGACCCCTACAATCATAGCAAGTTTATGAAAGGACATATTTTGCTTTCTTCATCATCCTTTAAATCTTAAGGTCTTGCAGATTTTTATAGTCTCAGATATTGTAATAATGTGTAGCATATGAAATGAAAATTTGCATTCCCCCTGCAAGATCCCAAGTTCTCCCATACTTGGCTCCAGATAGGGTTTGTATGTATCCTGTTGATCCAATAATAACTGCTATGAAGCTGAAAGTGTATCTTGGGTACTGGATTTGCAAACTCCTTATCAATGATCCAGGGGCATCCTCATCCTCCTGTATTTTTTAAACCCATTGGTGTCCAGAGGGCAGCTTGGTTCCACACAACAATATCTGGCCAGTTGTGTTTTAATTTGGTGGATGTTTCAATTTTTAAATTCCACCATTATTTTTTCAACCCCTTAATCTCAATATGGTCAACTTCGTCTATAGGTGTTTTCATTTTGTTATCGTGTTTCAGACTATTCTAGCCACTGCATCATGCCTCTATGTAGTTGGCAATAATGTGGCTGATGTTTTCAGTCTTAACCTTACACAGTCTACAGTCAACATTTTGTCTTTTATGTGGTAAGTACTTGGTGAGGATGTCTTATTTGTGAATTGCATGAAGGTAACCTTTGAAGTGGGAGGTCATAAACTTGCCAGTACTCCATGCCAAGCTTTTGACATGATCAGTCCTTTCAACGGTTTCTGATTTTTGTTCCTAGTATCCATGTATTATCTTCTCAGTGAATTGGTTCATCTTCTTTATTCTGTTCTGATACACAGATTTTACCAATGTTCCTTGGGGAGAAATTTGTATCAGTTCTTATTTTATACCTCTCCTCAGGTTCACTAGCTTTACTGATTATGTTGTTGATTTCATGATCACAAACTTGGGCAACATAGTGACTGGTTTTTTTCTCTGCCACAGAGTTGTTTTAGTGTCACAATACATGCTTCATATGACATTAATGCAGATTTGAGGCCACAGCCACCTTCCTTGCATGGGAAGTATAACCTCTCTATATTTCCACTGATGTTGAAGTTTCTTGTAATACTGAACAGCTTGCGAGTCTGGACATCTATTTCTTTGAGTCCTTGTAGTGACCAGTTCAGAAAGCCAAATGCATGTGTGAGGACAGGCACTGCAAAAGTGTTGTGGGTTGTTATGAGGTCCAGCCCTAGAGATTTCTGGTTTGACATTTTCTGTAGAATAGTTTCTATTATGTTGCCATCTTGCTCCAGTTCTTTTAGCCATACAGCTTATTTGCTGAATTCACCATTTGCTTCCCATACCGATTTCCAAGAATTACCAACTTGATCTTTTGTTGGGGTGTCTTTTACAGAGATTGAGTCTTTATCATTGAAGCTGTGATAAACTGACTTGGGATCCCTGGCAAATAATTTATTGAGCATTTGCTGTTTATATGCCTTAGGTTTATATTTTAGTTTTTGCAGCTGTAGCTGAGCCATTATTCCAGCTGGTGCAGGTTAAAGTATAGGTTTTCAAGTCCTGTATCACCAAATTACCTCTCAATTTTTTTCCTGGGGTCTTCTTGATATTGTGTGAAGTTGTTCTCTGTGTTACATTTCATAACAATAATGATCTGTGAGATACTTTTTGCAGAAGTAAAATTTTTTATTTTTAAAGTTATGTACTTATGCTGGCCAAGATTTTCTACTGGAATCTCATTTGCATGGCTTCAGCCATTTGCAATATGTAAGTCATGTAATAGCTGAGGCATATATTGAAAGGTTAATAGTTTTGTAGATTTTTCATACTTCTGGGCTGTGTGCTCTTCAGATATTTCTTTCCGATTTTGTTTACTGCTACTAATTCTGATTTACTGGGTTCTTTACTTATACTGGTCATTCAAATTAAGGTTGTAAACCTGTTGAAACATATCATCTCAGATCACTTGTAAGGTGTCAATAACTTGTTAGGTGTTCACAAGTTTTTAGTGTTCTGTTTATACAGCTTAGGTATGGATTTCAACTAAATTGTTGGTGTGCTGTTTACTGCTAGATTTAGATGACCATTCTGTCAGTCCTTCAGTGGAAATGGGATGAACATCTGGTTATCTTCAGTGGCTGGCTGTATAGTGTCAGCCTGCTTTGAATCAGACATTTCCGTTAGATGTATTAATTTACATCTAATGAGACGTCTTACTTGTTCATCTCTCTTCACTTCATTTTTTCACTGTTAAAAGAAAAAGTAATTGATTGTCTTTAATTTTGATTTTTAAAAGACTTTAGACAAACTAATTTTATAATCCCAAGTTATACCATGCTGAAGAGCCCAGAACAAGGGCAAAGCTATCCGTAACTAGTGGAAAGTTTAATAAAAGAAGTGGAAATAATGTATGCTCTTTTCATCTTATCACTCTTTGATAATGATTTCTTGACATTAGGAAAAGAAAAGAAACTTATGTAGTACACTCTCTCATTGTTCTTATCTTTCTCTCTCCCTTTCCCTATAAGAAGTAGTTCCCATTGAGACAACCATGAGAAAAATCTAATTCTGGGTGTTTGTAGTTCCACAAATTTTGTAGCCTTTGCATAAAACTGAAGTTTTAGGGGTCATATAGTATATATGTTTCATATAAATCTTTGTTAACATCCTAGATCCATTGTATTCACATGGTTCTGGGTTCAGTCCCAATGCGTTGCACCTTAGGCAAGTGTCTTCTACTATAGCCTCGGGCTGACCAAAGAGCCTTGTGAGTGGATCTGGTTGACAGAAACTGAACAAAGCCCATCGTATATATATATATATATATGTATGTGTATATGTTTGTGTGTCTGTGTTTGTCCCCCCAACATCACTTGACAACCGATGCGGGTGTGTTTACATCCCCATAACTTAGCAGTTTGGCAAAAGAGACCGATAGAACAAGAACTAGGTTTACAAAGTCGATTTGCTCGACTAAAGGCGGTGCTCCAGCATGGCCACAATCAAATGACTGAAACAAGTAAAAGAGTAAAATAGATAATGATCTTTAAAAGTTTTAATAAAGTTTAGAATTAAATTTAAAGTTGTTCACAGCTTGTGTAATCTTTCCTTTCAGGTTGTTTTTAATTCTCACAATTGTATTTCAACATACATAATGAACTGTATTTTTTTTTTTTTGTGAATTGTTTTGAAACATAACTTGGCTTATTTCTTTATATGTGTAATGTTACAGTGCTGTGTTTATGTAAATTTGTTAAGTAGCATGTATGATCTACATAGATATGCTGCATAGGTATGCATGTATGTATGTATGTATGTATGTATGTATGTATGTATGTATGTATGTATGCATGTGAAAGGAGGGAGAGCAGGAGTAGAGAGGGGGAGATGGGGAGAGATGGGAGAGGGGATGCATGTGAAAGGAGGGAGAGCAGGAGTAGAGAGGGGGAGATGGGGAGAGATGGGAGAGGGGAGAGAAGGGAGGGAGGAAAGAAAGAAAGAAAGAAAGAAAGAAAGAAAGAAAGAAAGAAAGAAAGAGTGTATGTGACAGAAATGAAGTGATGCACATTCTTCTTTTGATATATCTAGGAAAGTCCCATTATAAATTTCACTTCATCACTTTCATAGGCTTTTATACCTGTTTCCCTCCCAAATAATCATTGTTCTTTTCTGTGTATGCAAATTCCAGAAATTCCTGAGCTTACAGTAGTCTTATCATGTCCAAGCTTTTAGTACTCATTTTGAACCGAGCTATAGTCTCATCTGTAATGTCAGACATTCTACTTTTGGAGGAATAGTTCTCATTACCCATTATTCTCTTGGTCCAATTTAGGAATAAAACCATCTGTCTCTGTGTTGCTAAAATCATTCCCTCAGTCTTTATTCACCATTCTTTTCTTTAACTAAAGTCAGCTGCGCTTGTCGTCTGTTATTTCTTTCATCTATTAGAAAAATACTGATCGGAACTACTTCAGTGTTTATCATTTTGTTTCCCACATTTTCCTTTTCAAATCCTTTGTCCTCTATATACTCTGTAAATGATCCTTCTAAAGAATAATTTCTTTCTCTTCTAGGTATTATTATTATTATTATCACTTTTAGGCAGCAGGCTGGCAGAATCATTAGCATATTGAACAAAATGCTTAGTGACATTTTGTCTGTCTTTACTTTCTGAGTTCAAATTCCACTGATGTTGACTTTTCCTTTCATCCTTTTGGGGTCAATAAAATAAGTACCAGTTGTGTACTGGGATTGATGTAATTGACTTACTCCCTTTCCTGAAATTGCTGGCTTTGTGCCAAAAATTTGAAATCATTACTTTTATTATTGTTAAGGCAGCAAACTGGCAGAGCCACTGACATGCTAGGCAAAATGTCCAGTGGCATTTCATAAGTCTTTATATTCTGAGTTCAATTTCCGCCAAGCTCTACTTTGCTTTCATCCTTTTGGGGTCAATAAAATAAGTACCAGTCAAGAACTGGGGTCGATGTAATCAACTAGTCCCCTACCACAAAGTTTCAGGTTGTGTGCTTATAGTAGAAAAGACTATTATCATTATTATTAAGGTGGTAAGCTGGCAGAATTGTTAGCACTCCATGCAAAATTCTCAGCAAGAATTTTGCCTGTCTTTATGTTCTGGATTCGAATTCTACCAAGGTCAACTTTGCCTTGCATCCTTTCAGGGTCAATGAAATAAGAACCAGTTGAACACTGGCTTCAATGTAATCAACTGCTTCTACCCCAACATTTCAGGCCTGTTCCAACAGTAGAAAGGATTATTATCATCATCATCAATAATATCAATATGCTAACTTTGCTTTTTTACATACATATGTACGTACATGTGGTGTGTGTTACACTTACTTCAAAGGAAGAGGTAAAAAGATTGATGGGAGAGATAGAGAGAAAAAGGGAAATAAAAGTTGTTAAGCAGAGGAGGTATAGTTGAAGTGTGTGGCAAAGTGGGAGACAGGAGAGACAGAGAAGAAGTGAGAGAGAAAGAGAGAAATTGAGACACAGTGAGTAGTGACTGAAAGGAAGGTGGCGTTCCTTTTTTGTTTTTAAATGTTTATCAGCATTTTTAGAATAGATTGATGCATACATACAAAGAAAAGTAGATACATACATAGATACATACACACATTGTTAAATTAACAGTGAGAGAGAGGAGGGACAGAGAGGAAGTGAGACAAGAGAGAGAGAGAGAGATTGTAAGAGAGACAGTGAGTAGTAGCTGAAAAGAAAAGAAAAGTAGGTACATAAATACATAGATACATAGACACATTGTTAAATCAAAGACAAATAACTACAGCAAATATTGGATGTCACTTCTACTTTTCATTACCACATGAGGATAAAATTAACGCACAAGTGGCTGAGTATTCCACAGAAATGCATACCATTAACGTAGTTCTCAGGAAGATTCAGCCTCACACAGAGTGTGACAATGCTGGTCTCTTTGAATTACAACTACGACTCATTTTGGCCAGCTGAGTGGACAGGAGCAAGATAATCCTTCAAGTGGTTGGAAGAAAATGAAAAAGATCCTATATAGGGGCAAGAAAATCTTTTTTAATTGTTAGGGTCACTATGGGTGTTAGTCCAGTCTTAACAGCAGCATTTGTGGGTCTCACAGACCTGGAGGCCAAACCCCCAGATAAACACCAATGCACAGGGTGTTGTTATGAAACTGAGCTTGAGATAAGGGTGAAGTCACTACATGATGGAATAGCAATTTTATTGTCTTAGCTTTCACTGCTTATACTAAACACATGACATACAATATGAAACATTTCTTTTTCTTTCATTTTTTTCCAAAAATAACACTCCATTGGTTACAACAATGAGGTTCCTGTTTATCTGATCAACGAAACAGTCTGCTCATAAAATTAATGTATAAGTGACTGAGTACTCCACAGACATGCATGCCATTAATGTAGTTCTCAGGAAAATTCAGCCTCACACAGAATGCGATAAGGCTGGCTCCATTGAATTACAGCTAGAACTCATTTTTGTCAGCTGAGTGGACGGCAGCAAGGTGAAGTAGAGTGCCTTGCTCAAGAACACAGTGTGCCATTGGGAATTGTACTCATGACTTTACGATCATGGGCCGAATACCCCTAACCACTGAGCCATGCACTTTCACTCTCTTAACCATAGAGAAAAGGAGTGAAGCAATAGGGACAGGGAAAGGAAAGCCTCAGTCATTTAAAATGACAATCAGACTTAAATATGATCAATCTTTTTCTAGCTTCTTGACTTGTAACAATGAAGAAGGGGGAAAGAGATTTAGTAACAAATAGAGGGTAAGACTTTCACGTGTTTAGGTTTTCTTTCTGGGAGTTCTAGAAGGATCAAGTGTTAGTTCTCTCTTCTTTCCCCCACCCCCGGTACGTATTTGCCTTGTTTGATAGTTTTTTATATCTTTTTGTTGGCTGGAAAAGCAATGATTTTTTTCAGGCATGTTTAACATTTTCTCTACAAACTACAAAGAAGCCCCCCCCCCCTACTTCCACTTTTTATTTTCATACAAAAACTAATACAAATTTTGAATGGGGTGTAGCTGCGAAAAAAACCCAGAAAAATGGCTAATACCCCTACAAAATGGGTGGGGCAGAAAAGTTGCCAACAGATGGCTACACAGAATTCAACTCTATACTTTATAGAGTGTCTTCTACTGTAGCCTCAGGTTGACTAAAGCTTTGTGAGTGGATTTGGTAGGTAGAAGCTGAAAGAAGCACGTCATGTATGTGTGTGTGTGTGTTTGTGTGCGTATGTGTGTATTTGTATCTGTGTTTGTACTCCCACCTCCATTGCTTGACAACTGATGTTGGTGTGTTTGCATCCCTGTAACATAGCAGTTCAGCATAAAAGACTAATAGAATAAGCAACAGGCTTACAGAGAACAATTTAAGGAGTCGATTTCTTCGACTAAAGGGAGGTGCTCCAGCATGGCCACAGTCAAATGACTAAAACAAGCAAAAGAATTAAAATATACCAGAAGAATGTTCCATACCACTAAACCAAGAAGGTTCTTTGAATATGTATGATGTATTATAAGGCTAAATAGTCATTTTGTTGACATTTGCATCACTGAGATATTTTGGTTGGATAATATAGTTTTCAGTTTTACCCTTCTTTCTATATTCTGTAAGTGTCGCAATATAGAAACATCTCTCATGGCACCAGCATACAATTTACTGATGCTTACATTTTTTATGTTCCCTTTGAAGTTTTCACGGGTCCAGCTAGTTATTATTACTTTTTCCTCTACATTAGTCTATTGCCCCACACTCCTGATACTCTATACTTTCTCCACTTTTTCTCCTTCAGCCTCTCTTTATTTAGCTTTCCATATATATATATATATATATATATATATATATAATATATAAATATATATACATATATATATAAATATATATATATATAAGGCGAGCTGCTGGCAGAAACGTTAGTGCGCCGGGTGAAATGCGTAGCTGTATTTCGTCTGCCATTATGTTCTGAGTCCAAATTCCGCCAAGGTTGACTTTGCCTTTCATCCTTTCGGGGTCGATAAATAAAGTACCAGTTACACACTGTGGTCGATGTAATCGACTTAATCCCTTTGTCTGTCCTTGTTTGTCCCCTCTATGTTTAGCCCCTTGTGAGCAATAAAGAAATATATATATATAAATAATAAAATATTAGGGAATAAATCCAAACTTACAGGGAAAAATCAGATTTAGGATTAAATCCAATTTTATAGTATAAATATATTATATTATATTATATTAAATTAGAGACAAAACCACTATTAGGCAAATCAAACAATGAAAAACATAAGCCAATACATAAAATTAATTAATTTATATTATTTTAAATATATATCAAAAGGCGAACAGGGAAAATATGATAGAACTCAATTTATGAGTGTATATATATTTTTTATATTTTGTATATTTTATATTTTATATTTTGTATATTATATTAATTATTTTTATTTTTATGTTTTGGTTTATGTTTTTCATTGTTTGATTTGCCTAATAGTGGTTTTATCTCTAATTTAATTTTTATATATATATATATTTAGCAGAAGCAACAGAATGACTCAAGGGCATTAGCATTTATCAAACAAACACAAATAAATATATATATATATGTAATGATCTTTTGAATGATAATTGATGAAGAAAGAGCATATGCCTGTCTTGTGCATGAATTTTCCATTTGTTTCTTTGTCACATGCTTCTGTTTAATTCTTGAGAAAACATCTCATATTGGCTTTTGGTGCAAAATGCACTCTTGTTTATGGCACCAGCAGAGAGATAAATCCCCACCACTTCCAGTGTTGAGACCACCAGATCATGTGATTTCAACCTTCCTTGGTTTTGTCAATGATGGACACTCGACTGCTAGAGATGGCAGTGACTCATTTCTCCGCCAATAATATATAGGATAACAGTATCAGAACAGGTGCTGGTGTTGCGATTAGCCAATGAGCTAGCAATATAAACAGTGATGATGATGTTATATCTGTTGTTGATGATGTTTTTTGATGAACAGGATGAAAACCTCTTCACCAATGGGATCCAACCACTGCAACACTGATAAAAGTGTGTGAACCACATGGGGGACTATGTTGAAAACTGAACCACTTTTGGTCATATTCCATGAGAGTATTTTGGTCAGTATACAAACTTTTCAGCTGACTGTTGTGTGTGTCTATATATTTCCCAATCTCCCTCTCTTTCTCTCTCTCTCTCTCTCTCTCTCTCTCTCTCTCTCTCCATGTTCTTGCTCAATGGGGCTGGGGTAATCCTAGGTTAGCAGTCCCAGAGACATCATTGTGCATAGAGCTGACCAAGCCTGTCAGTGCTCCGCATCACTGGCAGTCCTATGCCAGCCACCATTCTGTATCCTCCAAGGTGACATTGAGCCTCTGGAGATCTTCCTTAATTATGTTCAGCCATTTGGTGTGGAGCCTGCCACATAGGCTGCCTTAGGGCTTCTTACCACTTGCCAGATCATCTGGTGAGACGATCTGGCATAAGGTGGAGGACATGTCCATATCAGTGCATGTAGCTCATGGCTATGAGGCTACTGAAGAAAAAGCAAAAAATGTAATATCACCAATAGGATGTAATATCACTCACAGGATCCGAACACCATGCCTGCTATATATCATTAACATTATCATCATCATTATCATCAGTTATACAATTTACTGCAACTTACATTTACAAGTTATTGATGAACACCCAGCTCTGGCAGAAGATACTTATGCAATGTCTGACACAGTGGAATCAAATATGAAATCACATGATTGTGAAGTACAGCTGATCGGGAAGATTTGTTGCTTTGGACTCTTCAATGGGGAACCAATTCCTTAAACAAGAAAACAAACTAGGCTATGAAATGAGACAAAACATTATTCTACTCTACTATGGTATCAAGTACTTTTCTCCTGTTCATTAACATGTGCATATTTATGTGTGTATGTGCATGTGTATGTGTATACACTTACACATACTTGCAATGTCTTGGTACACATACTCGCTTTCATATATATGTGAATATATGCTTACACACATGCATATATACATCCAAATTATATTCGTATATATTTTCCGAAGATTAATTTTACCACCCTTCTGCACACATCACAAAATACAGCAAAAATACAAAATTACAATAAAAATAAAGCAATAAGATATCAGGAAAAAATATCAAAAAATATGTTAATAAAGATAAGAAACCATTACAAAATCAAAACCCAGAAAATAACGCATAAAACCATCCAATAATAGAAATAAAAAGACATGGCAAAGTAGAGAATTACAGAAGAATAATTCCACAGAGATTGTGAGAAATAAAATACTACAAATATAGTCGTAGATATAGAAAAAAAGTAGTCTTAGAGGGAGATAAATGTATTTAATAGAACAAATAATAATAAAAAAATCTCTGAAATAAAATTAGAGAGATAGATAAATATAATTAATAAGAGGTAAAAAACAGTAAAAATGCTATGAATAAATGTGTGTGTCATCTGAGTATTTGCAATATTCTGATTTTTGCAGTTTTTGTAAATGATTCCAAAATAATTGCAGCATCAATTCTTTCTTAGACAACCACCTACCATCTCTGGGAATGAAAGATGAATATTATAAACTGAAAGAAAAAAAAAAACATTGATTGGTTTCAAACTATATTGTTAGTATGCTTACTAGTAGAAAGGGAGGCAGTGCCTGCTAGTAAATCATATGAAACGTGGGTGAGAAGAAATTAGTGTGGTGAAATGGATCTATGCAAGCTGGTTGTAAGTTCATAGCAAGAAATGAGTGAAGACATTGGCATTTGCTATCCTGGATTCTGATTGGAGGTGCCTCAAAATACACATGGGCTACCCCTTCCCCCGTTTTAGAGATCCTTTCTTCTTATGTTTTTGTTCTATATTTTTATTTCTATTTATTATTCTATATTGGTTTTAAATTTTGGCACAAGACCAGTTGTTTTGGGGGAGGGGAATGGTCAGTTACATCGACCTCCAATGTTCAACTGATACTTATTTTACTAACCCTGAAAGGAGGAACAGCACATTTGACCTTGGCAGAATTTGAGCTCAGAACATAAAGAGGGATGAAATACCACTAAGCATTTTGACTGGCATGTAGCAGAAGCAACAGCAGTAGCGGTAGTGCTAGTATGGTGGTAGAGGTCCTCTCATTTTAAAATATTCTTCTAAGTCCTCCTTTCAGTCTGGGAGTGAAACAAGGAGTTAGAGTCAGGGGTAGAAGAGTAGGGGTGGTTGAACACCACTCCTCGATGTCCCCTGCCACCATCTATTGACTCTAGAATATTGAATCTGCAGTATTTTTCTTTTCTTTTTGCTTCTCTTGTCTAATTGGAAACAAAGGTATATTGAAAATCAATATGTATGTATGCATATACATGTATCTATGCATACATTACATAGACACACACATACATATATGTGTACGTATATGTGTGTGTGTGCATATATATATATATATACACACACATATATACATGCATAGTCCATATATATATATATACATGTACATATGTATATACACACACTAAATATATATACGGATAGATATAGATACATGGGTACATATGTGTGCATGTAAGTGTACTAGACAAGAACATTTAATTTGAGTATAAATGGAGACATGCTTCTTTAAGCATCTGACTAACTAAAGTTTATTACATACACACACACACACACACACACACACACACACACACACACACACACACACACACACACATGCACACACACATACATATGCACTTACATTACACACACACACTCAAACACACAAACACTCTCACATTTCACACATACACTGACAAAGGTGTGCACACACACATGTACACAAACACTATGTGTGTGCATATGTGTGTGTATGTTTGTGTCTTCCTCTTTCATTTTGTCATGATAATGTATAAAATGTTTATTTTCTACTTCATAAGCACAGACAAGGCTGTCTTAATAAGAATTTTGCTTGCGTCATACCATGTGTGCACTGATTGTAAACAAAAGCCTCACTGCTCGTATAGGTGGTGTCATTTGTTTTCAGTCCCCTGTGAAAGCATGTTCAAACTGTTCGTCCTTTTATAGACAAAAGAATTATTTTGCTTTGAAACAAGTTAAGGAGTGGCATCAGGAAGGATGTCCAGCTATAGAAACTTCTCGTCAAAATCTCATCTGACCCATGCAAGCATAGAATAGTAGATGTAAAACTAATGATGATGGTGATGATTATTTTCTTATTTTTGTTGTGGTGCTTTGTAGTGTATGGGAGACACAAATGACATTTCTACATATAGGTGCAGGTGTGGTTGTGTTGTAAGAAGCTTGCTTCCCAACCACATGGTTCTGGATTCAATTCACCTGTGCTTTGGGCTGGTATCTTCTTCTATAGCCTCAGTCTTGAATGGATTTAGTAGACAGAAACTGAAAGAAGACTGTCATATATACATATGTATATGTGTTTGTGTATGTGTGTGATAGTGTGTGTATGTGTGTTTGTGTCCGTGTTTGTCCCACACCACTGCTTGGCAACTGGTGTTGGGGCTGTTTGCATTCCCGTAACTTAACAGTTGGGCAAAAGAGGAAGATACAATAAATACCGGGCTTTTAAAAAACAAAAATTGAAATTGTTCAAGGCTGTGTCCCAGCATTGCCACAGTCTAATGGCTGAATCAGTTAGAAGATATAGATGGTGATGGTGGTGTCAGTAGTGGTCATGTTGGCAATGACAGTAATGGTCATAATAGTAGTGGTGGTGATTGTTTTAGTTATGGTAGTTGTGATGGTGTTGGGAGTGAAGATGATGTTGGTGGTGATGCTGCTACAATAGTTGTTGCTATTGATGTTGATGATGGTGATGATGATGATGATGATGATGATGAGGATGATGAGGATGATGAGGATGATGAAGATGATGAAGATGATGATGATGATGGTAATGGTTATGGGGGCTTGTGAGGGGTGATACTGGAAAAGAAAAATGATTAAAGTTTACATTTTTCATGATTCAGATTAAATTTGTTGAGGCAGGTTTGTTATGGTTAGATGTTCTTCCAATCACTAACCCTCACGTGTTTCCATGCAAGGTAATATTGATGTATTTTCAGGGAAGATTGGAAATGAAGACACCACTTGTATGATGGTGAGACTTGTTTACAGCTATCATGCAATGTCAAGATGAGGAGACACAAACACACACATATACATACATACAAATGTGTGTGTGTGTGTGCATATGGATGTGTGTTTGATAGGCTTTGTATAGTTTCTTTGAAGTTATAGTAGAAGACACTTACTCAAGGTTCCATAATATGGGGAATGAATCTAAAACTATGTAGCTAGAAGGGAACTTCTTAACTACACAGTCATAACAGTAATGAGCAACTGAACTATGATCACAGTCATGTTCTACTGCATAAATTATTTAGTTATGTCATCTTACACATTTTTATAAATAATAATTAATATATATAGGGAAAACTATATAAGCAGATTACATTATCAAATCTTCAAAGATTATTTAACACAGATAATTTTTTAAAAGTTTTATACTTGACATTAGACAGTGTTATGGTATCAATGACTGTAACTATTATACAAGTTCTTTTCACATTCTTCTTTTTTTTATGTGTATATAAGAATGTTCAAGGAGTTTTGAATGCTGGTCATGTCATATAATTTAAATTAAAATACACTATATAATTACAGATGCAGAAGTTTGACAAAATAATAGATATACTGTGTTAAATGGACGTTTTACTAATATGGAATTGGTCCAACTTGGCTTCAGGCACAGATTTGATATGTTGAGAAATTGACTTGTACAGGTTCTAAACAATTGTTAATAGGATTCTGAGCCATCCATCAATTAAATCTTGCTTTAGCTCTTTCAGTGGCTCCTTACTTGTTGTTCCACAATACATTATAAATATTCTGTTATATTGAAAGCTGGTGATTAGGGAGGGCCAGTCTAAGTGGTTTATTTCACATTTGTACTCTTTGTCAATTTTGAAAAAACACATGGTAGATTATAATCATGGAAAATTGTACTGATGTAAAGGAACAGTGTCTTTACCATAGAATGGATAGGATCAGCCAAAATATTTAGATTGTCTTTGGGGTTAAATTTGTCATGTAGAACAAGTAAAGACAGAGAATTTCATCATATGGCAGCCCAAATCCTCACAGAACCATCTCCATGCTTGCCAGTAGGATCCAAACCGTCTTTGAGCTGTCCAGACATAAACTCAAACTGAAGTAGAGAAAAATGGGTGAATGATGGTTCTTAAGAGAAGATAACATTGTTCTATTTAGCTTTTGACCACATCTGATAGCCTAGACCAGTGGTTCACAATCGGATTCTGTATGGCTCCTGAGAGTCCATACAAGATTAGGGGTGGGCACGCAGCAAAATACTAAACTGGAATCCACAAAAAAACTTTAAGGGACCCTGAACAAATTTTGCTTTAGAAGTATGTATTGGTATGTATTGCAAGAAACAGCTTGGCTTCTTTCACTAATCTTAAATCATTCAACCTACACAAGTTAATGTGTGAAAGACAAAATAGTAATTTTGAAATAAGTTTTTATAAGACTTGTCTTTAAAAATAGAATGGCTGTAGGGGTTCCAGCAAAATGAAATAGCAAGCAAAGGGCTCCATAGATAAAAATAGTTGAGAACCCCTGATCTAGACACTATTTTTTCTCTGCTTATCAAATATAGATGAGGAATAGGAAAAATTAGCGACTCCATCTCTTTCATAGTATTCAGCTCTATGAAGCTAACAACAAATAGTTTTGGTTGACACATGGTTGATAAGGTGGTGTTTTAGCTCAGCTGTCTCTTTTGCTGCTGCCGTATTTTGGTGTTTTTAGTCACAATACATCTCACTCTTTTACAACCCCTCTCAGTGAGATTTGTCTTTTATCTAGAATTATGTTCACCAGAGCTGCTTCTTTCTTGGTTTTGGGATTCCAAATTATTTTAGAGTTTGTACTTCTTGAAGCATTAAACAATTCAGCAGTTTTAGTGACTAAAGTTCCAATCATCCATTCACTAACAATTTATCCTCCTTAGAAATCAAACAGGTTACTTATTTTAACTCATTTAATATAAATATCTGCAAAAGAATAATAAAGATAAAAAGAGGGCAAGTCATGAAGAACAAGACATACCTAATGCATATGAGTACATATATACAAGCAAGAACAGTTTTGAATTTGCCATATTGCCAATATATATATATATATATATATATATATATATATATATATATATGTATGTATGTATGTATGTATATACAGGTATTGGACAAAATAATGGACCATGTTAGCATCATAATTTTGAAATATCTATAAAACCATCAAAAGCTTGTTTATTTTTATGTTATTTGATTTATTATTAGTGTTGCTTAATATGTTTTGCTAAAATTGCTGTTTCTTTACAGATGTCATCAGAAAAAGGTAATTAAAATTCATTAAAATGATAGCTCTATTGGACTTTCAAAAAGATCAAATTGTTGGTGCTTGTATGGCAGGTGGTAGCATAATGAAAACAGCTGAAATGTTTGGTGTATCAAGAAGTACTGTCTCAAAAGTAATGATAGCTTTGAGAAAGAGGGGAAAACGTCTGCATCAAAACAAAACTTTGGAAGAAAACCAGAACTTTCAGATATGGACCATTGGACTCCTATGCGAATTGTTAGAAAGGATCACAAAAGTACAGCTCCCACAATTATTGCAGAGCTTAAGGACCACCTCGAGAACCCAGTTTCCACAAAAACTGTTCACCGGGAGCTGTACAAAGCTGGATTTTATGGGAGGGCTGCAATCAGAAAACCACTACTTTCAAAAACAAACGTATCAAAGTGTTCAGAGTGGAGTAAAAACCTACAGAATTGGTCCTTAGAGCAGTGGAAGAATGTTATTTTCTCGGACAAGTCATCCTTTACCTCTTTTCCTACCACCAGCCAAGTATATATGCGGAGACAGTAAAAAAAAGCATTGACCCAGACTGCCTTCTTCCAACTTTTAAACATGGAGGAGGATCTGTGATGATCGGTGGGGGGGGGGGCTATATCTTGGAAATCCACCTGCCCAATGGTTTCCCTTCACAGCAGAATTTAATAGTCTAAACTGTTTAAGCATTTTATCTGATCAAATTCATCCTGTGGTTGCAGAACTGTTTCTGGAGGGTAATGCAATCTTTCAGGATGATAATGCACTAATTCACACATCTAAAGTTGTTACTGAATGGCACGAGGAACATTCTAGTGAAGTTGAACATCTTATCTGGCCACCACAGTCCCCAGATCTATATATTATTGAACATCTATGGCGCATTTTAGAAAAGCAAGTAAGGATTCAATATCCTCCACCATCATCACTACAAGAACTGGAGACTGTTTTAGTTGAAAAATGGACAAAAATTCCTTTGGAAACCATTCAAACTTTGTACGAGTCCATACCTCATAGAATTCAAGCTGTAATTACTTTGTTGGAAATTTTAAGGTGTTTCTATTATTTTGTCTAACCCCTGTATATATATATATATATATATATAAGAGGTAATGGTGTCGTTGAGACCCTAAGATGAATTTTACATATATACCATTCTGCCTAAAAAATGGATCTACAAATTCAATATCCCTACATATCTCATATCTATTTTCTTTCCTCCACCTCACTCTCTATTTTGTATCCTACCTAAATTAACTATTACTTAACCATCCTTTCACACCATCTCCGATGAAGGGATATAATTATTAAATACCCTGGAAACAGCTATAAGACCTTCTATCTATAAATGTTCTAATATCTACACAGCCTTGGTTTTTATCTCATTACGCAAAAAATTTTTATATCTATATATATAAAACTCAACTTGTGTGTCTGTGTGTTTATCTTCCTGGCACATCTCCTCCTAGCCAACAAATCGTAGAACCACCAAAAATGGGTCACTTAAAGTTTAGGTGAATGAAAATTGAACTGCACTATTTCTGTTCCGAAATTCATCTCGCAAGTGCAAAAATCGATAATGTGTTTTTTTAGGCCTTATCCCATGCATTGAATAGTGAACTTTACTTAGTCAGCTGTATGATGTGAACTGTGTTCACCACGCATGCAAGAATGCGTAAATTGCATGAAAAATAAAAAATCAAGATATAAAAACAAATCGCTGTAAACATTGTAGAAATTCGGCAAAGAAATGAATTTTCGGGATGTAGCCTGGAGGGTTTTTTATATTAATCGTTTGGACTTTGTGAACACATACCAATTGTTTTCATAACATTTTTAACGCTTTGAATTAAATGTGACCATTTTGCATTGAGTCTGCAGTTTGAATCACTTTAACCAAATTTTAGCAGGCTGGATTTTTGATCATCACGATACATCGCCAGCGACTCCCTGAAACTCTCCCCTGAAATCCCCGTTGAGAAATCTATATATATAAAACTCAACTTGTGTGTCTGTGTGTGTATCTGAGTGTCTGTGTGTTTAACTTTTGGATCTACCAAGTTTCATTATTAAGGATGGAAAGTAGTGTGTAGCAAATCTATATATATAAAGCTGAAGTTGTCTGTGTGCGGCAGGTTTGGTAGCCTTCAACTAACACTATTTCCTTCGAGACCCTGCAGCACAAGTTGATCAAAATTGAGAGTATGATAGAAGAAGGCTTGCTCTTCATTCTGTAGAAGATAAAATTCAAATCGGACCATGTTAGCACCAAAAATTATTTACATCAAAAAGGTGCCTTTTTTCTATGAAAATCCCTATTTTTTACGATTTTTGACTGCTGAGTCACCATTTTTCGGTGTATTTCAACTGGAAAAATGTTCACTTGAAGAGAATAACAAGTTACACAATGCAAAATTTTTACTTTTCAAAAATTCCAATTCTGAAGGGCCAAAACAAACCCAAGCAACACCGGGTGATACTGCTAGTATATATATGAGTGTTGTCTCCATTAGCTTTAAATTGTCAGCTCCAAGGCCATCTTCTCTGTTCCACGTAGTTTGAATTTAGTCACTGCTGATGGACCCTTGGTGTTTTCCATGAGAGTGCATTTGTTCAACTGCTATGAATGGTAGTAGATGCAAACAAACAGTTGTATAATCAAATACCGGATAATAAATGAATGTCCAGTTGTACTCCTTCTTCTTGACTCCAATTTCTTCAATTTACATTCACATATGACAATTGCCCAAAATTGAACTTGGAAGTTTATAATAATACTACCAATAGTACTGGGTAATTCCAAAGGTTGGCGAGCTTTATACTGTACTCTACCATGTTCCTAACAGAACATAACATAACTATATATATGTATTATACATATATACACATACACACACACCACACACATACACACATTGAAGCAGTTCTCATTATAATGTCTGTGTGAAATAATGTAAAACTAAAAAAAGTTCGCATATTGTATGCCTCTCAAAACCAAATTTTTTAAACTTTTATTTTTCTCTTCTTTCATTGGTAACTCATATTTTCAAATCAGTAAAATATAAATAAATATGTAAATATATAATAATGGGTAATAATTCTATTCATTCAATTTTTATTTTATTTCACGAACCTCATCTAAGATACAATCTGTATATATCTACTGTCTTGATAGAGATTTGATTCTTTTAAGCTACATCAATACATAACATATTCAGTTAACAATGAAACCTAAACACGGTATTCTATTTAACTGATATAAATTCATATGCTTATGCAGCAGGGTTTGTCTGATCTTTCTCAGATGTGGAGCTTGCAAAATGTCTCCTAATTTTTCAGTAACAAGTTGCCTTTCTACTGGCCATTTATATATAATAATGAACACTGCGTGGCATCTTGGGCAAGTGTCTTCTGCTATAGCCCCGGGCCGACCAATGCCTTGTGAGTGGATTTGGCAGATGGAAACTGAAAGAAGCCTGTCGTATATATGTATATATATATATATGTGTGTGTGTGTGTGTTTGTATGTCTGTGTTTGTCCCCCTAGCATTGCTTGACAACCAATGCTGGTGTGTTTAGATCCCCGTCACTTAGCGGTTCGGCAAAAGAGACCGATAGAATGGCTTACAAAGAATAAGTCCCAGGGTCAATTTGCTCAACTAAAGGCGATGCTCCAGCATGGCCGCAGTCAAATGACTGAAACAAGTAAAAGAGTAAAAGAGTAAAGAGTATTATAAGAAGCTGAGACAAATAGATAAATAGGTACAAGTGTTGCTGTGTGGTAAGAAATTTGCTTCCCAACTACATGGTTCTGGGTTCAGTTCCACTGCATTGTACCTTCGGATTGACCAAAGCCTTGCGAGTGGATCTGGTAGATAAAAATTGAAAGAAGCCTTCCCAACTACATGGTTTTGGGTCCAGTCCCATTGCATGGTGTCTTGGGCAAGTGTCTTCTACTATGGTTTTAGGCCAGCAAAGCGATGTGGGCAGATTTGGTAGATGGAATCTGTGTGTGTGTCTCTTTGTGTTTGTGTTTGTCCTTCCACCATGACTTGACACCAGGTGTTAGCAGTTCAGCAAAAGAGATTGACAGAATAAGTAAAAGGTTTATAGACAAAAGAATAAGAACTTGGGTTGATAAGTTCAGCTAAGAAAAAATAATTCTTCAAGGCAGTGCTCCAGCATGGCCACATTCTAGTGACTAAAATAAGTAAAGGATAAAAGATGAAACATATATATATATATATATATATATATCCAACTGTAGTAAAAATCTTGTCAAAACAGTCACAGAAGTTTGGTGTAGGCTTGGCCTGACTAGCTCTCGTGGTACCATCCCACCCATGCTTGCATGGAATACAGACGTTAAATGAGATTGATAATGATATGTATGTGCGTGCATGTGTGTCTTTGTTTATGTGTTTGTCCTCCACTGCTTGACAACTGGTGTTGGTGTGTTTACATCCCCATAACTTAGAAGTTTAGCAAAAGATACTGATAGAATAAGTACCAAGCTTCAAAAAAAAAAAAAAGGAGAAAGATAAGTCCTGTGGTTGATTCATTCGTCTAAAAATTCTTCAAGACAGTGCTCCAGTATGGCCACTGTCTAATGAAACAAGTAAGAAATAGAAGATATGTAGAGTGAAGAAATGTACAAATTGAAAGTAGCTGGCTGACAAACTGCTAGGAAGTTTGCCATACACAATTCTAATGTTTGGTTTTAGTCTAAGTGCTTGGTTTTTGTTATTGTATGGTTTTGGATTAAGTGGTAAGAAAAAGCACTCATAATGTTTACTATGAACAAAAAAAGGTGTAGCGTATAGGTGCCGACATGACTGTATTGTTGAACACTTTGAGTATTTGGTGATAAGAATATTTTGATTTGGTTGCCATTTGTGTGATGATTTGTTTGAGTTGAGAGATGGAAC